>NW_027179164.1:0-13438 GCF_019968985.1 Porospora cf. gigantea B | reverse complement strand
GTCCTTGCCCTTTCAAGGGTCTGGATGTACTTCGCGTGCCAATGTGCCGCATCTGTCTGACGGCGAACTGTTGCTTTGTACTGCAAGACCAAAAGATCGTCATTTATGAGTTAAATGACGCGTCACTTTCTACCATTGACGCTGGAAGACGACTAACCTGTATCGCACCGTCAGACCATGACAGAGGAGTCGTCGTGGGCTGCCATGATGGTGGGTCATCAGCATGATCAGTGCTCACGTGTTCCAGGCAGCGTACTCTTCCTGCGGGAGTCGGGGGACTTCACTTTTGACGAACCCATAGCGGTAGACGACTGCCCTCTGACCGAAATACGACTGGTGCACTGCGCAGAGCGCAGCCAGCTCTATCTGTGCTTCAATGAGGACCGTGATTGTTCGGTAGTGCATATGGTGGACGGCTCGCCTGTGATCACCGAGATGCCCTCTCTGCCACCGCACGACTTACTCTTCTTCTACGCAACGCTCGCCAGCCCTGATGGCTGGACTCTGCGTACGCTGCTGCTGCAGGGCACGTCCCTAGGCTTCATAGCGGAGGCGAAACTAGTCTACGGCTCAGACGTGCAGGTATCTGTGCTTCGTCGCGGATCGCTAGCCGTTCTAAAGCACCACGGTGTTACTCGACTTCTGGCCGCCTCACTTCACGGGCCGACGGTTGTATTGCTGTGTGAGATAGGCACCCGTGTCTCCGCGTTCTCCCTGCGGTTGGCCAACATGGCCGTCATAACCAACTGCCGTACGATACCGCTGCTGTCCGCGGAACTCGCGCACCACACCAATGAGGACGCACTCTTTTGCGTTGGCCGAGGGACGCTGTATCGATTGGCGGTACCCACGTTGGAGGTGGAGGAGACTGCGCTGCCGGTTCAAATGCAGGTGGCGTTCTGTGCTGGCAGCCGCCTCTCGCTGGTAGGTGAGCGCGGCGTTCTAGTCGGGAGGTCGCTGTCGGACTCGGCGCTGTCGAGTCCCTCGACTCCTTCGATGAGCAAGACACTCAAGCTGCAAATGCTCGTGGAGAGCTCCCGACTGTCTTGGGCGAGCAGCGCAGACGCCTTCCTAAGCTTGATGTCCGACATGCTGGACGAGACCTCCAACCGCTCGTTTTTGGTAGCCCAGGCCGCCATGGTGCACTTGACGACGTTGTCGGAGACGCGAACTCTGCTCTCGGATCTGTACAGGCTGGTCGAGTTCTCCGGCACGCCTGACGAGACTAACAAGGCGCTGCAGTGTTTGACCGGCCTCTCCTGTCGATTGGCGTTGCACTCTAGGGGGGACCAGGAGTGGACCCCGACCGAGTGGCTGAAGACTGCACGAACGACACCTGACAAGCTCTGCATGGGCTGCCTTCCTCTGGGCGATCTCGAGGGCGCGGCTATGATGCTCCCTCTGGCCTCCGTGTCCGACTGGGATGTGAAGTCTGTTCTCGACGCTGTGCCGCTGGTTCTGTCCGAGCCCACCTTCCGAAGCCTCCCTACATGGGTTCGGCATGCGATTATACCGCGGCTCCAGGACAGGCAGTTGCCCGGGCTCTGCTCGTGGCTGTTCGATCGTGCGTTATGCCTGCACCTCAATTATGGCCACTCAGAGCCTGCTCTGCTGTTCTTGAGCTGCGTTTTCGACGGGCCGACGTTGATTATCGGCGACAGGCTCTCAACCCTACTGAACGCCGCACCAGTCCAAGTCGCCGGCAGGCCCTACCGAGGCGCCTCTGCCAGCCGTCTTCCGCAGCGGAGCGTCGCCGTTGCGTCGCTTTGTGCGGGATGTGCTCCGCAGGCCTCGTTCACGTTCGTACTTGGGCAAGTACCGTGTGTAAACCGAGTCAAACGCCTGCACGGTCTGTTGGTGGCGGAGCTGTTTCTCAGTCGGTTCGGTTTTGGGGGCGCTCTTGAAAAGGTGGTGGGGTGTCACGGTGACACCGACGTGCAACTGTACATCGAGAGGACCCTTCTGGCAACAGTGGAGGGCGTACCTTCAAACAGTCGACTGGAGGCCGAGATGACGTCCAGCATTCAATCTCTGTGCGAAATTCTTGACGTCGACATTGACGTTATAGCCTGTCGGCACGCAGAGAATCTCATATTCAGGCTGTCTCTCGCGAATGTGCCGAACGTGGAGGTTGAGAGGAGGGCGATGCTCATGATTCGACTGATTTCGGATGCTATGATGCGGTTTCAAGTCCTCAAGAAGTACCTGTCTGTCTCCTTCGTGGGCCTCTCCGAATCATCAGGCTTGACCAGCTTCTTGGAACTTGTCAGGACCTGGGGTTTAACCTCTGCGCAGAAGGCTGAATTCTCCAATCTCCTTCTCCGGCGGGACATGAATCGCATTCTGGGACGTTACAGTGTAGTGGCTCCAGGTTCTATCGTTTCACATCGCGTCCGGGTGCGACGTCTAATGCGTTACATCGTCTACGCCGGCACCGTGGAGGACTCCTCTGGCGGTGGGGTCTCTGGGTGGCAGGATCTGCTGGCGCTGCTCCCCATGCTCGGCGCTTTCGTGCACTCGGGTGTTCCCTCTGTGGGGTATTGTCTGCGAGAGCGACTGGTGAGCACTTGCAATCTGCAAAGCATAGTGAAGCTCACGGAGCGGCGGCTGGCGGCCGCCTGTGTTCCAACGACAGTGCGACGAGGTTCCTGGGTCGACGTTGTCAAGGACAGCGACTGGCTAGCGGCTATCGACTGCACACTGCGGCCTGTCCTGGACTGCGCCTTCCTCTGGGCCAGCGGACGCGCCGGCGTGGCGGAGTTCCTCCAGCACTGTCGACTCGTCATGAACGCGCAGGCGTCTCCTGCTCCAGATATATCTAGCCAAACGGAGGTCTTCATACTGGTGCATGTAGCCCTGAGGGTGTTGGGGTGCATGTTAAGTGCTGCGCAGCCTGACCCAGTCATCAACCAGGAAACCTACACGGCTTGGAGGCAGCTTGGACAGGCACTCATTCAATTCGGGCTGATCCTGCCTGTATCCGTGGTGGAGAAAGCCACCATGTGCTTGTCAGATCCGTGTCCTGTGGACCGCCGCGCCCTTTTCGAGTCTTACGCCCAGGAGTTGATAGGCGTCGTCATTACCGAGCTGGTAGAACTGAGGCGATTCGGTCCGACACTGCCCCGTCTGCACCGCCTAGCACACCTGATGCGGGCGCCTCCTGGCCATGTCAGTCAAGCGCTTCTATCGGAAGGCATCAGCCGAGGTACTGACGTGCACCAGTACCTGCATCTCTTGTCTGCCAATACGGTCCCCAACGCCGACCAGTGTCTGGAGTATCTGGTGATGGTCTCTGACATGCTCCTACAGTTCGAGAAGTCGCTCACCCACCACACCAAGGCATGCCACCTTCTTGGGGCCATGGTCGCGGCGCTGGACTCCGTCTGCGATTGCTTGGAGCACGTGCCCACAGTTCATCTCGGGCGGACTGTCAAGCTGGCCGCCGATATGGCGGCAGCAGTACAGCTGCTCTTCCTGTCCGAGGATCTCGACATGTTTTCCCATCTGACACAAAGGCTTCCGATGTGTCTGTTAGCCAGGTCGTTCGCTGAGGGCGAGCCGGACTCCGGCGATGCAGGTCCTTCGCTGTCCTGGATAAAATCAGTGCTGTTCGAGCAATCATACAAGGACGTCGCGGCCCTGCTGCCTTCAAAGAAAATCTTCCTGAGTGCTGTACGTGTCACAAGGTTGAAGAACCTAATTCGTTTCGGGGACGCGAACATTTTGTCTCTGGAACCCGGTCGTTGCGCAGATATCGTGGATGACACGCTGCGATCTGACCTCAAGAGCCAGTTCGCAATGCTGAGCGCCAACGATCATCACACGTTCTCCTGTGCGATGGTTCTGAGATATCCCTTACTGTTCGCTGAATCGAGACTGAAGGTGGCCAAGGCCTTTTTCAGGAGGAACTTGCAAGCTGCAGTGGTGGACCCGGTTATAGTCGGTGGGCTGGCTCCCTTGTTGGGCCGTAACGAAGTCTACGGTAGCATCATGAAGAGCCTCGCGGCCACCAATGACAAGGGTGCCGCACCGCTGGCTGGCTTTTCGCAGCTCGGTGTGTACCTCAGTATCCTCTACAAGGACCGTAACGTCATTGAGAAAATGCGCGGATGGCTTAAGTTGACGCATTGGGGGATCGTTCTCACGTCGTTTGGCATCCCTTTTGACCACACGAAATTCTTCGAATCCGCTTGCAACGAGTACCGATCTGACTTGCTTCCCCTTCTTTTCCTCAAATCCAGGTTCGACCTCTCCTTGGCCTTCAGCTTCGCACAAGACACTGGCATCTCCGTTAGCGACGTGTTGATGCAGTGTGTCTCTCTGCAGCTGCAGCTGCGCCCGCTGTGCCCGAGGCTGATCAGTGACGTTACTCCCCTGCTGTGGTCTTTCTCCCCCGCGGTCAGAATCGCTTCGCTCTGGGATATGGCCCTGCCCTCAATTTCGCCCTACGACTATCCGAAGTTGAAATTTGCGCTGAGGTGGCTGCCCAAGCAGTTCGAGCCTGGCCAGGTAGCCACTGCTGTTCTCGGCGTCCTCTGGGACCATGTCCGTGTAACCCCACCCTCCGCTGCCGAGACGCAGTGGGCGACCGCTCGACCCTACTCCCAGGTCGGCAAGGGCCGACAACTGGAGGCCAACGCCGCCTGCGTGAACAAGCTGCCAGCGCTCCTCTTTTGGTCAGGAGATCGGGAGTTGATCTGGAGCGTGTTGGGGCCCGAGCTGACTGAGGTCTCCGCCACCTACCTGCATAGGCTAACGGTTACTGGCCGTGTCTCATGTTTAGAAATCGAGTTGCAACTCTTTTGGAATCTCGTTTGGAGATTTCAGACCACTTATCTCAGTTTACTCTCACTGCCCATCAGCGAGTTGTTACCCGGAGACCTGCAGTACCACGCACGCCAGTTCCAAACAGCGACGTATCTGCTCATAAACGCGCAGTGCGGAGTCGGAGACACGGAGCCCCTGTCAACCCCCCAAATGCTGGACCGAAGCGAGGCCGCCTGCTGCGAGCTGCTTCGCGAGCGCCTGGTCGCCCTCGGCGCTCTCTGTCCCGAGACAGCTGTTGCCGCTGGCTATCTTATGGCGCAAGTAGTGTGCAGGGGAAGCTCTTTGAGCGTGCTGGGTCTGAATGTGGGCTCTTCACTCCTCCAGCATACCGAGAATTTCGATACCAAAGCTGCAGACACGGCTCGTGTCTCTCTGACTTATGGTATACCGCCTTACCTCCCCCGCGAAGCTTCTCGTCTGCAGTCCTTTTCCCAGCCCAAAACTCGAGTGCTGAGGGATGACGTGTGTGCTGACCTTCGGAGCCACAAGATCGAGGCGCTTCTCCGCGTGTTCGGCTTGCAGTGTATGCTGCCGCTGGCCTTAGCGGAACCTACACTGGCGGCGCTGGCAGTCTGCTATCACGCACCGCCCATCTGCCTGTTCTGCACTCCTTTCCTACTTTCCAAGCCGGAGCACCGTCTTGTCGCGAAGACGCTGACGCCGACCACGCTAACTCGCGTGCTGGATGGGGTGGGCACACTGGGAGGGGTGGAGGACGTCAAAAAGATGAAGGAGACGCTGCTACGTTATGTCATGGAGGGCGACTCTCCGGTGGAAGTCTACAGATCTCGCGCACTCAGAGGTTCAGTTCGCAAAAGGGATGACATGGAGCGTATTTTCAGTGACATCTCCGAGCAGATGGAAGTCAAGCTTGTCCAGCCAGTGTTCAATGGAAAGTCGCTGACTCCAGGCGTCCTGACTTGGCACGCCAGTGATGGCTTGGCTTTTAACTGTATGAGGATCCTCAGAGCGGCGATGCTGGCAAAAGGCCTGCCAAAGGGACTAAGCAAGCTTCTAGTGGGCGCGTTCCGAGAAGGAAGTCAACCAAAACACAAGACGCAATCATTTTCTACTGTTTTTTGCGCTGCACCCACGGAAGACATCTCCGTTATCTACCGCAACGACGTTGAGGATTTGAAGCAGATCTGGAGGCACTACGTATATGTCCAGGAACTTCAACGTCGCGGAATGCCCCACGACTTTCAAAAGTTTTTCTCCACCAACAAAGCGGCTCTGGTCCGCGCTCTATGGCGGCAACTGATGGTCGACAAGGCGTCCTCCAAAGGTCAAGCGTGGGTGTTGGAGATCGTAGGGACCATGATACTGGACTTTGGTATGCGGGACTGGGAACAAGCTATTCGCGTGCTGGAGCAGACCTCAGACTGTCTGAGGCAGTACTTGATTACGTTGCAGCTGCTTCCAGCCTCCGGCGAGTCTGGGTGTCGCTGGCAGTGTCCGCAGCCTAGCGAGATGTGCTCACTTTTGGCGGTCACTGTGGATCTAGTAACGCACACGCCGCAGTTTGCTGGCCCGCTGTCTCCCAGCAGCGTGAAGCAGATGCTGGTCCACGTCGTGGCCATCATCATGCTCTCCATTCAGGCTGCAGTCGGCCCAGGGAACCACTCTGTACGACCTGTACTTGTTGGGGTTCCATCACTCGTGGCTGCCTGCTTGTGCCTGGGGGAGTCTGATGTGTGGAACGAGGTCTTCGTGGGGATGTTGGGCCTTTTCCAGTGCGTTGGGGACATGGAGGCAACGCAGCCGACTGGGTTGAGAGATATCTTCGATGCAGAAGCCTCCGCCCTCTGTCTTGATGTCGCTGATCTCACCAGCGATATATTGCTGGCAAGAGAGATACTATTATTAGCTGGTGTCCTGCGAAGGTCAGTGGATCTGAGCAGTCTACTTGCCCGATGGAATGTTGAGGGAGCCAGAGGCTTAAGTCTCAAGGTGATGCTTGAGATGGAGATTGGAGACCTGACGGAGACCAGCCTGCTGACATTGGCGGAGAGTGAATCCCTGTTTCGTCATCCTCTGTGGTGGGCCAGCCTCCCTACACGTCGAGATTTGAAGACGGCTATTACCAGGCGTGTATTAGCCCTTGAGAACGATACCTGCTTGTCTCTACGATTCTGCTGCTATTTCGACGACAGTGGCAAGGGCCACCTGCTCACTCTCTTCCTTACTGCGGCAGGCTTGACTGGGGAAGCGCTAAGGGCACACCTGGCTGGAAATGAGGAGTGCTTGACGGCGGATCAACAAAGAGCTCTCAAAGAGACGCAACACGCGCTACTATCGCTGATGGACGACCCTGTCTGTCGCCCTGTGGTTCGCAGCTTGTGGTCGGCGATGAAACCCCCCCTTGTGTAACCTGATGAGTGTTGAATCTGAAGTGTACGTACCAGTCAAATCACCAGTTCTTCGTCCGTCTGAGGGGTGGCGGCTCAATGCTTTCCTGGTGGTTTCGGTTCATTAGACGTAGGGGGTCGTGAGGGCTCGCGAGCAAGGCTTGTGTGATCTCTTCCTCACGGCAGAAGGGATCAGCCATAGCTGCTGTCCCGCTCCACGGGTACTGTTGCCACTCAGGGTGGTTGGTACGAATGCAGTGGGTAATGGCATGGTTGATGATGGCGAAGAATATGTTGTCGAACTGCTCAGTCCAGTCGTACCGTATCCGTCGGCCCTCCTCATCTTGCATCGTCCACACACTGTCAAGTCTGTCTCGGTCCTCTTTAATATTCAACAGCATCATCCTCTTTGAGCGTCTGTTTGCGAATGAGGAGCTAGAGTGAAGCATACTCGGCGCCAAAGACAGATGACTCGCGTGCCGCGACGGAAAGCCGTCTGTGCCCTCACCTGGCGCCATGAGCTGCTGGAAGGCCCTAGAGTCCACCGCGCCAGCGATTGGTAGGCCAGTGAGCTTGCTCAGCTGCACGTCACCCCTCTTGATTCGCAACCGCAGACCTTCAGCACCTTCACTGCCGCCCTCTTGGGACATAAAAAAGTTTCGCGCTCGTTGTTCCTCGTCGTCTAATGGCTCCGAGATTTCGTCTGTCTGTCCATCAACGTCGTGACCGATAGTTCGTGTTCGATGCAACGCAGGAAAACTTTGGTCCGTGACAGTAGACGGAGGAACCGGACTTGTCCAGGAGTTGAACCTACTCTCCGCCTTAAAAGATGTTGTCCGCGAATCAGAGGAGTGCTTGAAGACAATGTCCTCACTGGGTTGTGTGAGGGGTGCACGTAAGTCATCTGTCGCGAAGGAGTCTTCGTGACGGCCAGAGTCCGAAACTGATTCCTCACTCTCCGACTCCGACTCCGCAAATGACACCTTCGTAGTGGGGAACCGCTCCGTGGTGGCCAGGTCCAGCGCGCTGGTAGTCATTAGGGGAGCTTTCGCAATACTATTCGAAGACATGGCAAACGTGCGACGAATGGAGTCCTGAATCAGCAGTTCCAGAATTGAGGGTTGGCTCTCCTTCGTTCTCGCAGCGATGGATGCGATCTGATGAAGGTTTAAATGCATCATCGCACAGCGCTTGACCAACCGACAGCATACTCGGTATGTTCTAAAACATGCACTTCTTAAGTCGAAGTGCTTTGAGAGGATTTCGACGTCCCTGTCAGGGTTCATCGCCGCAATGACTTTGAGCTCCTTGGATCCGAAGGGCATTTTGGCCTGAGGCCAGTGGAACCAAACCCAGTCGAAAGTAGTGACGTCCAGTGAATCAGGAAATGTCAAGCCGTGGTCTATCGGGTATAGCACCATACTCGCAAGAGTACCCTTGGGTCCTATCATGTCCGCCTCCTCCTGTAGGATTTCGTCCTCAAGGCGCTTCTTCTCCGCTTCCACCGTGCGAGTGCGTTTGTGCGGCGGCACCCAACGGTTGGCGACGTTACGTCGGACGTAAGGAGCCACCAGGAGGTTTCCGTCGTTGCGGTCAAGGTTCATCACGCATACGTCGAACAGACCTGGAAACAGATGAGAATGAACAGTTAAGAATAAATACGAGACAATAAATCATCAACCTAACAATAAATCATCACCTGTTCGTTGGACATGGCACACCGAGAACTGTGACGAGGAGTAGTCACTTGCGCAATCTGCTGCCGGCACCAACTCTTGCAGAGAGCCCTGCTTCCAGTACCGTCCGCTGCCCAAGTCCTCTGATGTAGTGTGGTGCAGCTCTGTGGGCGACGAGGCGAATGATTTCACGAGAGAGGTCATTTTAGGCTGCAGAACCGTTAAGGAACGTAATAATTAGATTCGCATACATCGATGTCCTGATTGTAGCAGTAGGACGGGTGGTAGCATTCGACTGAGCATGTTGCCGGCACGCGAAAGAGCCCGCCATACCTCTGGTCGATCCAGTAGCAGATGTGCTCACGCACGAACCCCTCTCCAGATAAAACGCCCGTCCGAAACCCTTGCTGACCTAGCTGGCCCAGCAAGGCCCGAGGGTTGTTCGGAGAGAAGGGCTCCTCGTCCTGCGGCTTGAAGATGGCGACTTGGTTGCCGCGAGGCCCCATCATTCTGTAGGACCCGGAAGTGCCCTCTATCGCTAGCCGTGGGACCAGTCCCTTGAGCATGCCGAGGCTCACCTCGTGCAACACCTGCTTCATGCGAGGGCAAGGAGGCAGTCCAACTGCGCGAATGCCAGCCTCGGTGACTGTATCCTTGAGTTCCCACACAAAGAGGATGAAGCCGTCTCGATCGTTAAAGCTAGCCAAGGTTCGTTTGTTCGCGACTTCGATTCCTTTGAAGGAGACCTTGATGTTATTAGGGTGGCAGGCCGTCAGTTGAAGCGTTTTTATCAGTAGACGTTTCACGATTTCAACGCTTGAAAACAGAAAGCTCGTCACCACAGTCGTAGTCCTCGTAGTAGCGTGCATGCAGAGCACTGGGATCTCGTCTGGTCGCAACCCGTCTGACGAGTCAAGCCGCACGAAATGAGCAGCCGGCATCGACAGCGCTGCTCTCAAGCCCGGTACCATTCCATATTTGCAATAAAAACAAGAGAGGTAGAATCGTGTGCTAAGCAGCGTGTTGCAGTGCCTTCTCCGTTACCAGCGTCGCTTCATTTGATGCACTTACAGCTGCGACAAGATTTTCGATGTTTGAATCTCCAGCCTTTGATGTGTGAGGAACGTTGTCAACGGGCACTTCACGAAGTGACCTGTCATCAGCCACAAGGGCACAGAGGTGCCCGCGCAGTGATCACTAAAGGGTCATTATCGCCATGGGCAAGCTCAGCAAGGACCGACGCGACTTATACTACAGATTGGCCAAGGAGGAAGGCTACCGAGCCCGGAGTGCCTACAAACTCCTGCAGATACATGAGAACATCGGTCTCTTTGATGGCGTCGAGCGTATAGTCGACTTGTGTGCCGCGCCAGGCAGCTGGTCTCAGGTCTGCCGGCACATCAAACCCGACGCTAAGGTGGTGGCCGTGGACCTGCAGGAGATGGCCCCCATAGCAGGCGTGCACATCCTCCAAGGTGACATCACGGACCAAAAGACGGCCCTGAATATTCTCTCTGTGTTCGAGGGTCATCTATGCGACATGATCATCTGCGACGGCGCGCCTGACGTGACTGGCCTGCATGACATCGATGAATTCGTGCAGTCACAGTTGTTGCTGGCAGCATTGAGAATATGTACGCTCTTGTTACGCCGTGGAGGTTCTTTCGTCGCTAAGATTTTCCGCGGAGAGAGCGTTTCTGTTCTCTATCAGCAGTGTCGAGTCTTCTTCGACACTGTGACATGTATGAAGCCAGCCAGTTCCCGTGTGTCCTCATTTGAGGCTTTTGTGGTTTGCAGAGGCTTTAACCCCCCCGCTGAACTGACCCGAGATCACAAGTCGAAGCAGACGGCCTTTGCAAGTGAGCAGTTCATAAATCTAACATGCAGAATTCTTGGCTGTTGATGAGATAGAAGAACACCTGCTGGATACCTCTCTGCCGACGCCAGAAGACGCTGAGGATGAACGCGACCTGATCCTCGGAGCCGGAACTGCGGCGAAGGCGAGGGCCGCAGGCAGCCTTCCCGCCAACACCAAGAGCAGTACACCCTGGTCGGTAGAGCAAGTCGTGCCGTACTGCGTCTGCGGGGACATCAACTCCATGGACAGCGACGCCAACTACTTTGTGGAGGCAAGTGCGGAGTTCAAACCACCAGTGCAGCCTCCCGTGTGTGCGCCTTACACACGAGCGATAAACGCGAAGAGGAACAACCTCGAGGTCGCCACGTGGCTAGCTAGCCGCCCTGGCCGCCAGTCTCGTGGGCTGAGGACTCCTGCCGGCGGGTCAGCTCTCCTCGAAGAAACTGCCGGAAGCTGAGAAGGTCGAAGCCGTAGTTGAAGTTGTCCTGTGTTGTGTCGGAAAGCGGACAGCTGTACTCCCCAGTTTGCCAGTATAGCATAGGAAGGGAACTTTGGTCTTCGTCGATACGGGTGAAATCCTTGGAACTTACATGCTCTCTGTCGCTGAAGAGAATCAACTTCACAGGGGCGCTTGCATCAGTTTCAGCCTCTGGCATCAGATATAATTTGCGATTTACAGTTCGAGGGCCTTTAAGTGACAATTGTTACACATTAGACGAAGTTTCTCGAGAGGGGAATGCAGGATCTTGGCTTTGGCGTCGAGCCACGAGGCGGGATGCTACTCGTTGTCGTCGACTGGATGTGTGCGCCTGGAGCACGATTCACCAAAAGAATATAATGCCAAAACAAATAATAATTATTGTAAATAATACTTGACAGAAATGAACTCACATCATCAGCTACCGCTGCGAGGCTGGTCAAATCCGAAGACGATGGCACGTTGAGCAGGTTGGCTCTGAGTTCCTCTCCATAAAAGGAGTCCGGCGCCACCGCCAGACTGAAGTAGAACTGCGAACGGAGGGCCTGCCCCGTGGAAGCCAACTGCCTGCAATCCGTCGCTGGCAAGTGGGCAATGCGTAGATGGAACGTGTTGTTGAACCACGCTTTGGGTGAGTCATCTGTGCTTTCCTCCGTAACTGAAAATAGAGCTAGCCCCAATATGAGGACTGCCTGCATGAGACTCCCCAGAGTTCTCTCACAACGCCGACAATATCTTGCATCTTTACAGTCTCCTTAGCTGCATCCCCCATAACCCATGACTGACTGAACGCCCAAGTAGATATGGGCACCCGTAGCGTCAGCACGAGCGAGACTACAGTTGTCCCGCAGAACTTCAACGCGACCAGTGAGGCCAAGTTGTAGAGCATGTTGACCAGCATGTAAATGCTCACCACAAAGAACGCGCCGGCGCAGTCATCGCAAGGCTTCAGTCCGTCTGGGCCGCACTGGAACTTGTTACCCGCTTTATTTAATATATTGAGATACTAATATAATCAGTTACATTCCTAACAATACTGTTGGTTCCATACAGGTAGCACTGTAGTCCCCAACTTAGTGACATGGGAATGTCACGAATATCGATTGCTTGGGCCCCCAGTATGGGGAGCGACTGGAGCGGCAGAAGGAAGAGTGCAATTTGTATTTGGTACAAGGCCACGAAGAAGGACACGAAGTAAACATCCATGGGATAGCGAGTGAATGCGATTTCCTGCAGTCAACGATTTACAAGAGAGATCATAACAAGACAGTAATGGGAATAAATATGACTGGAAGAATAATCGCTTACCTTGTACAAATTGGAAAAAGTGGCTGGTACCACTGACAGCAAAAAGACGACGATAAAGACCAGACGACCACTGGTTTCTGAGTGCTGAAGAGAAATCTTGGAGATGGACACTCCGAGTAGAACGATCACGGCGCCTGCGATCTGATTGAAGGAGTATCGGACTCGCAGGCAGATGAACGTAAGCAGCATAGAAATAGGAACGCTAGTCTGGCCCAAGATGACCTGGGTAGATCCGGGGGTGTAGGTGCCGCCGATGAGCATGAGGGCGGAGGACAAGGCGTCAATCAGCGCCATCACCACGAACTTCCTTTGTGGGAAACGCCGCAACGCGGCGGGGTAGCCTGCCCAATTATAGGCCACAATTAGCCCGAAGAAGGGCACGTAGACACTGGAAGTCAAAAGATTCAAGAAAAGCGAATAGTTCGGCATCACCGACGTGATCTTCTTGAAATAGAGCTGATTCAGAACACTGGCCGCCAGTAGCGCGACTGCGCTGCCTGACACGAGCACGGACTCCGACCTCATTTGCTGATTTGATGCTTTGATAACGTTCTGTGACTTAATCTTGTGAGTCCGTGGATGCGGTAGTCTAGTATTCCGTATGTGGCTTACGTCCACCAAGCGACCAAGACGCGTTTTTCTGCATGCACGGACCGCCACATCAGCCTGATGCGACCTGCGTGAAGTTTTCAAGACTTACAAAGGTTCCCAGTCACAATACCTGAAATGCTGATAAACACAGAAGAGAAGCGTCTTCTTAATCGTTTGTGGAATGCATCGTCATTAGCAGCTGGCAATATACTTAAGTGGCAAACAAATGGTCACTGAAACTACAGCTTGTGCCCGATGCGGAAGTTCTCTCCTGCGAACACAGCCTTGTCACCGAGCGCCTCCTCAATACGCATAAGCTGATTGTACTTCGCCAGACGCTCAGAGCGGCAGG
>NW_027179163.1:0-1701 GCF_019968985.1 Porospora cf. gigantea B | reverse complement strand
CGTCCGCTAAGGTTGAACATGATGTGTTATTATCTATCCAGTGACAGAAGCAGGAGTCGTCAGAGCCGCTGTACAACGCAATGACCAGCCTAGAGCCATCCTCAGCTTCTAGCAGGTGCTCAGTAATGGCACCAATCTTCCGCCGGCGGTAGTGCACCTGGCGTCCGTCCGTCGTAAGGGTGGCATCCATCTGTGTGGAACCGCAGGCGGAAGCACTGTTCTCTACATTTTCCACTCTCACGTTCTTGTCAATGAACGTCGGCTCCTGCAGGGTGGTTGGGATCTTGTTCAAAAGTGCAAGAACTGTCGACAGCTCCCAGTGCACCACAGTTCTGGAGTAGTCCTCGCTAAGAATTTGCTTCCACCGTGGACTTGTATCCGTCGTCTTGAGCACATCCTTTAGGTTCGTCGGAATCTCACGGAGGACGTCCTTGACGGTGAGATTAGGAGACAGTTGGGTGGCATGGGCCGACAGGTGCAGCAGTGACGCGGGCTGACTGCACATGAGTTCTTTGTGCAAGGCATTGCTTGTGTAATCAGATGACGGGAAAAAGGAAGTAGGGAATGAAAAGGTAGAGGCAAGCATGCATCTGCCAGAGCGTCCATTTGGGACGATGTTGACTCGAGCCATATGTTTTGATGAAGTCTGATGCACAAAGACACAATAAACGACACTGATTAGAATGTGACATGTGGAAGCAATAACGCTCATCTATTGCAACTGGGAGTCCTAGGTGCCGCAGCCCTTCCAGTTTCCCATGTCTAGATGTCAGAACAGGTGCCTCGGAGCCAACGTAAACTACGCACGTCTCGGTCACACTCCCAGGACGAGGTCTGATTCGGTAGTGCCTGACGTGGGTGTCGATGTAGATTTCTGCTTCTTGGTCACCAAATTCACCTCCCCTATGCAAATGACGGAGACCTCACTTTGACTGTCCAGGTGTGGCGCCGTTGAGAAGCCAGTTGGGCTTATCACGTACACGACTGTGGCGACAATTGCGGGCTTCTCACGTACACGACTGACGACAATGACAGAAGCAGGACTCGTCAAAACCGCTGTACAACGCAATGATCAGCCTAGAGCCGTCCTCAGCGTCTGTGTTGAAGAAGCACTGTTCTCAACACTTTCCACTGTCACGTTCCTGTCAATGAACATCGGCTCCTGCAGGGTGGTTGGGATTTTGTTTAGTAGTGCAAGAAGTGTCGGCAGCTCCAAGTGCTTCACAGTTCTAGAGTAGCCCTCGTTCCACCGTGGACTTGTATCTGTCATCTTAAGCACATCCTTCAGGTCGTCGGAATCTCACGCAGGACGTCTTTGATAGTGAGCTTCGGAGACCGTTTCATGGCATGGGCAGGTGCACGAGTGACGGGGGCTGACTGCTAAGGAGTTCTTTGTGCAAGGGATTGTTTGTGTAATTAAAGGAACAAGGGAATGAAAAGGCCATCCATTTGGGACGACGTTGACTTGGTGGAAACACTGACGCTCATCTATTGCAACTGGGAGTCGATGACCAAAGCGATCTTATCCACCAAAGGTGCCGCAGCCTTCCAGTTGCCCAATCTGATATGCTTGTACAGCGCGTCGATCTCTGCAGGCATGTATATAGAAGTCCGAACAGGTGTCTCGGAGCCGGCGTATTGTACGCGCGTCTCGGTCACACTCCCAGGACGAGGTTTGATCCGGTAGTGCCCGGCGTGGGT
>NW_027179162.1:0-1709 GCF_019968985.1 Porospora cf. gigantea B | reverse complement strand
TCTTGGTCTTCTTGGCCTTCTCCTTATCCTCTTCCTCGTCAACATCCTCAATCTTAGTCTCTTCGCCCTCCTCATCGGGCTTCTTCTCCTCGTCAACATCAGAAGCGGTAACTTCCTTCTCCTCGACCTTCTCCACAGAGAGTTCGATGGGGAATCCGATGAACTCGGAGTGCTTCTTAATAAGATCCTTGATCTTCTTCTCCTCAAGGAACTCCTGTTGGTCCTCCTTAAGGTGCAGAATGATACGAGTGCCGCGAGTCAAAGACTCGTACTGACCAGCGTTCTCGGCCACAGTGAAGGAACCTCCTGCAGAGGACTCCCAGACGTACTCGGCATCCTCAGAGTGCTTGGAGATCACAGTGACTCTGTCGGCGATGAGGTAAGCAGAGTAGAATCCGACACCGAACTGACCGATCATACTGATGTCGCCACCAGCAGAGAGGGCCTCCATGAAGGCCTTGGTCCCAGACCTGGCGATTGTCCCAAGGTTGGTCACGAGGTCGTTCTTGGTCATACCAATACCGGTATCCTCAATGATAAGGGTCTTGTTCTCCTTGTCAGGAACGATGCGGATTCTGAGTTCCTTCTCGTCGCTAAGGCGGTCAGCGTCAGTGATGGACTCGTAACGAATCTTGTCCAAGGCATCACTGGCATTGGAAATCAGCTCACGCAGGAAGATTTCCTTGTTAGAGTAGAATGTGTTGATGATGAGGCTCATCAATTGCTGGATGTCAGCATTGAATCGAAAGGTCTCAACAGTCATCGTGCGAATTTGAGATTTACAGTAATTTCTGAATGTCACATTCATAAAACATGTCTCTGTGGGGGTCGCAGTCAGTAAACGGCCAAACACTTTGTCCATCCATACCCAATGCCTCCTTCACTGAAAAGATTCACTGCACACGTCAGTTGCCAGCATTTATGGGCTGAGTCAAATCTGCTAATATCGCGCGTGGCGACCCTAAAACGTAAGCTAACGACGCTATCTCCTTGTGCATCAGCAGGGTATGACGTTTCTCCGTGACTTAATTCTCTACAGATGCCGCCCAAATTCAACAGAGGAAGGGCCACTCATGCAGGCCCGTGCATGCTCAGCTGTCTCTGCGTCTTCATTGGCGTAGTGTATTTCGCCTACGCAAGTAAGGGTCTGCTCAAGCCACGACGCAGTGACCTGCCTCAGGCCGCTGCTCTACCCCGAAGTTGAAGTGGTTGGACTTGTCATAATGGCGGTGTTCCACGTGATACTCAGCTTATTACTCACCTCATTGTACAAAGTAGGACTATGCACCGCTGATGACGCAGGTGGTCCGCACAGATCCCGGTCCCGTTCCCCCCAACTGGGGCTACTACGTCGGCGACGAACAGAAGAGGAGACGATACTGCAGCGTGGGTCCTAGCGACCGGTGTCATTCAGGCCTGTAACCTTTGGAAGCCGGATAGGACGCACCACTGTTCCGTGTGTAACCGTTGCACCCTAAATATGGACCATCACTGCCCTTGGGTCAACAACTGTGTTGGCTTCTGGAACCGGAAATTCTTCATCCAGTTCCTGCTGTACGCAATTTTGTGCGTTGGGTTGGTGTCATTTCACGGCCTCTACTTCTTGGTTGTTGACGGCTACTTCTTTTGGTCCGATATCGACCAGGATCCGTACCGAGCCTCCGAAGAGTGGTTAGCCATAACCTTCTACATCATCTTCGTCGTCGTCC
>NW_027179161.1:0-13674 GCF_019968985.1 Porospora cf. gigantea B | reverse complement strand
GCGTGACAAGGTGCGCAGCGCATGTGAGGGCGCTAACGATATCAAGCAAGTTGGACCCCTTGAGGTCCTTCTGCATCGAGTTGACCAGCAGTATTATTAACTCGCTGCTCTTGTCCAAGCACAGGCAGCAAGCGAGATAACCCGTTCTCTTGGCCATCGAACTCGTCTCTTGGCACAAGCTAATCATGTGGATTAGAGCGAAGGAAATGTCCTGACCAAGCATATGGCAGTACAGTGCTCGGACTACGCGCTCCTTTAAGACCTCAGAAGAGCTGGGAGCGCCGAACACAGACTGCAGCAGCGTCCGCTCGGCAATAACGATTTGGTCCTCTTCTTGTTTCGATTTGGCTTCGCCGATCTGCTTGATGAGGTCGCAGAACTCAGACGAGTAAGGGTTGTGATGGAGCATATTAGGTGATTTCAATTCGAATGCTGCAGAGGTTCACCTGCCAGAACGAAAAAAAGGGAACACATCAAAGAGCTCCACAAGGTACACATCAGCGCTCCACTGCCACCATCATGCTGAGCTTGCCATTCTGCCATTGCTTATAGGGGTTGACTACTTGGAAGAGAGAAGGGGCCCCGTCAGCCAGCACGCCCTCAACGCGAAAAATTACGAAGCGGTCCCCGTGTAGCTGAGCGAATTCCCACTCTCGGTACGAGAACTCGAAGAAGTTTTTGTTGAAGGACGACGAGGACTTGACTTCCACATAAACTTTGGCACCTTCATGCATGTAGGTGAGGTCGTAGGGGTTGCCAGATTCCTCGTCCTGGTTGTACCACTCGACGCCGGAGAAGAGACCGCTGAGGTAGCTGTAGACGGCCTGCTCTCCCAGATAGCCCACTCGCGAGTTGCGTTCCAGGGCCTGCTTCGCCTGCGGCAGCCACTTGGCAGCCACTTGCTCGGGTGAGACGCGTAGGGCCTTGAGTCCTTTGAAGGAGTCCTGGTTGGCGGAGGGTGCAGCCACCAGCTGGGTGTAGTCGTCAGATGGCAGGTCTACTACAGGGTGGTGGTACGTCTCCTGGCCTTCCACGGTCGCCAGGAACTCGGCGAAGCGCTCAGGCAGTGTGACATCACCCACACCGAGGTCCTCTCCGGCCAACGAACGCGACCACATGGAGTAGAGCAGGTGCGACAGCGGCTGCGCGCCGCCGGCGCATCGAACCAGCTCCTCGGCCGCCTCGAACGTCAGCTTGTTCTGGCTGGGGCAGGAATAGACGAGCAGCCCAGATTGGTCCAGACACGCGTTGGTGGAGATAGACTTGGACAACCGGTGGCCGATCATAGCTTTGAACCGCACGCTGCCTTCAGTGGGTCGCAGACACAGGCGGTCCACGGACAGGTTCTCGGCGCCAACGACTAGGTGTAGCAGCTTCAGCAGCTTCACGCCCCCAGCCACGTGCCAAGTGTCGCTCTGCCAAGAGGAATTTATCGGGTGTGAGACCGCCCGCGGAGCCGTAGAGATAGGCCGAGTGCAGCATGACAGCAGCTCTGCCCAGGCAGGACTCGCTACCGCCGAGCGTGGCAGCACCAGGGGCACGTCGAAGTCGATGCTTTCTGCCATCAACTGGGAGGCTTTGTCAAGGGTGTGATAGGCGGGTTCCGGGTCCCAGACTACTCGACCCGCCTTCACTGGCGACCAGCAAGGGAGGCTTCCCTGTCGAGGGTTGGCTGTAAGCCAGGTTGTAATAGATGACTGCCAATCGTCAAAGACGTTGGTGTTCGCTACTCTACTCCTATACTCCCTACACACCCGCCTCACAAACTTCACGTGTGGCACTGTCTCCGCGTGTGCAAGCAGCAGTTCCAGTCCTTTTCTCACGTGGGACCTGTCCAGTTTCCACCGTTTGATTTGGTCTTGGTCAACCCATTCACGGTAGTCGAGACCCCAGATGGCACTGTAGTTCGGGCTTCCGCGATCATTAGTCATTGGCGCTGCTAACTTGGTGAACCGGAAGTCCCCTCTGTACAAAAACCCCTCAACGATGACTGGAGAGAACAGTTGCAAGCTTTGTTGCACCTCCACCTCAGTTAGTAGTGATAGCAACGCTAAGTAGTGGGGATACCGAACGCTCTGCGCCTCGGGGGCAAGGAGCCCCTCAGTCCACAGCGGTATGGCTTGCAGCAGCTCGAGGGCGGCGGTGACCACCGTCGCTGCCGGCGCGCGGGGAAGCAGCTCTGCCAACTCCTCGCGATAGAGCACTTTGGGCTCTCGCTTGAATAGCTCGGAGCAGAGGTCGTCTAAGGGGACTATCTGGCTGGCTGAAGTCCACAGGATCCCGTTGGTGCCCTTGGTCAGGATCCACGGGTATTCGTGAATGAAGAACCGCGAGAGCTCGTCTCGAAATTCGTGAGCGGCCACGTCCTTGACGAGACCCTCATACGCCGCTGTAGGACCTCCATTAAAGAAGACCTCCGCGTGCACGGCCTCCTGGTGCATGAGGAACCCGAGAGGAACCACCCCCTCCGCGATATCGAACGCCCGATCGGCGTTGTCAGAGCGTGTTCCTGGTGGCAGATCCCAGACGAGAGGCGATGCGACAGCAGCGCTCTCCGAGGACCCCAGCAACGAGGAGATGTACTGAGAAGGGCACATCTGGAACGTCGCCTGAAGCACCGACTCACATGTGCGGTCCAGCATGATCCACTCACGGTAAGCCCCCTGTCGGCGGAGCTGCACCCGGAACCCCAAGTCGAAGACGTGGCGAAGGTCGGTGGCTGCTTGCAAGAATCGGCCGAAGTCCGTCGACGCTTCCCCGATCAGCTTCCGGTCGAGGCCAGGCAGATCACCGTGAATAATGTACACCACCTCGTTGGAGATGACGCCGTCAACTGAGAAAGCGGTAGATCTCGGAATCGGCATTCCCGCTTTCCACCGAACGAAGAGCATCCACAGCACGTCCGCTGTCTGTGTGACGTGTTGTGTGTGATGTAGCAGCCCCGCCAGTGCCTGCACGGTGTCCACGACAGTGAGGCCTGCAGTTCGCAGGTCGCGAAGCAGAGTCGGAGACAGCTCCGCAACACAGTTGGGGTGCAGTACACGCCCACGCCACAGATCCCCCATAGGGAAGTCATCCGTGGAGACTATGGCATACTCGGGCCCAATGGACTCGCCTGAGAGGGTCTCCAGGCACTTGCAAGTTGATAGCACGTGGTTAACCGACACCTTCGTCGGTCCTTTCGCTACTCCAGCCCACCAACAAAGAAGGGAGTAGCTGCTGGGCAGTAGGGGAGCCAGGTGTTCTGGTCGGAGCGGCTGTATTCCTAACTCCACCAGACTTCGGCTCGGAAGGTGCACTGGGACGAGGCAGACGTGATCTTGCACCAGCGCGGCGACGTCCGTTTTCACCGCCTGCAGCTCTGCCGGTAAGTACTTTGCTTCGTTGGGGCGAGCAAAGCCGGTCCCGTCGCAGATGATTGCAGCTTGCGTCAGCGAGGCAAGGCACATGGACGTCCACCCAGAAAAGATGCCCTGGCTGTGCGTCGGCGCCGGCAGGCATGCCAGCAGAAAGCGACTTACGGAGGCGTGGTTGCCGCATTGATTTAAGAGCGCGTCGCGCAGCACCTCGAAGACACGAGTGGCGTCCGCTGCGACGGCGGTTAGAATCTGCCGGTTCCGTTCGGAGGACTTGACGTCTTCTCGCGTCGACGGCATATCCCAGCTGGCGTGCAGGTGGAAAGGAAGACCCACTGAGCGAACCGGCAGGTGGCAAAACAAGGCCCGATCGCCCAAGCCGGGCAGCAGGGTATCAGGGTCGAAGGGAAAAGCGAAGACTGCTGTCTCCCTTGAGGGAATTACGACGTAGCGTGAGGAGCTGATGTCCACGAACGAGTGGTCTGCCACTGAGGCCACTTTCTTGGACAGAACGAGCTGCTCGCCGCTCGGGATGTCAAAGACCGCAATGTGCGCCAGCTGATGAAGGAAGAGTGGTAGTGATGGGCAGCTTCGCACATAGTCGAGCAGTCCCAGCGGCTCCGCCTTGAAAGGTAGCCACATCAACGTGGTTGGCGTCACGCCTGAATGCCTTGCAGCCTGTAGCAGGCGGGCGTTGGGCAGCACGTCTTCGATATCTAACGGCGCCGGCAACGGCAAGATGTAACCCAGCCCCGAGGGGTGGCGTGAGTCGAAGTGGAAGCGGTAGCGTCCGCTGTAGATGTAGGGTGTGTAAGTTATCTGGAAGACAGACTTGAAGCCGATGCCGAACTTGCCTATTCGGTTTTTGGTGGTCTCCTTGGTGGACAACGCGATGTCGCAGAGGGCCATTACGTCTTTGTAGTTGAATCCCCGCTCGTTGTTCACTACAAGCACACCGTTGCCGTCAGCGACAAAGGCCAGCGCGGGCTCTGCGTCGTAGACGTTGTCGTCTGCGTTCTGCACCAGTTCGTTAATGACGTGGCTGCTGTCAGCATACATCTCCTCGGAGAGATTCTTAATGGAGCGAGTGAGGCGCTGGCGCTGTTTGTAGGACAGCGGATCCGTAGCGTTGACCCCCAGCTCGTACGTGTGGATGTACTCCAGCAGCTCCTCACAAGATGCTGAGTCCAAGTCAGGAGGGGGGGAAGCAGGGGCAGGGGACCATGAAGAAGATTGGGAAGGAGATGGCGGTGGAAGCAGAAGAGGGGGTGGAGAGCGGGGAGCAGCAGGGCACGCAGGAACCACAGAGTGGCAGTCCGCTTTAAGGGGCGCTCTTGTCTCCAAGGCCTCCAGGCGGGTCTCTGGATCGTCTATGCAGGGCCAGTGCCGCCTCAGCAGTGAGCGCATGGGCACGTAGGAGGGCAACGAGTGCGCATTCTGTGCCGGACACAACGCTGACAGCACGCTGGCAACTCTGGCTTTCAAGTCGTCAGGGAGGAGAGCGAACCCCGGCAGACAGATTACTCCTACGACGTCGTCGAAGTGAAGCGCGGTGCTTTTGGGAATGGAGAGGTTCTCGGAGATCCTGAGGAAGCTTAGGACGCGGCCCAGTATTTTAGAGGGACTGGCGCGTGCCTGCACATCAGGTGATAGAGTTGGGGGCCCCACATGTACCACGCAGTCGTCTGTAATACACCAGAAGTCAGGAGAAAGGCTGTGGTGAGACCCCAGGAAGGGTCCAAGCGGCCCTAGGATAGGCTGGTAGTTTGCCCAGGATAGGTAGGTGTACATGTCGCTCCCCACTGGGATAGGAGAAGCGAGTAGGAGATGGACCTTCGCGACGTCAGGTGATGTCGGAGGGCGAGGAGGCAGCATGCTGAGGGGAAGGCTCGAGAGCTGTCGCCGCAGCAGCTCTGTATCGACCTCGCCGGCCCAAAAACGCTCCACACACGCAGCAAAAGATGGCCAGTCGACACGGTCGGCGAGATACTGCCCCGCTGGGGACTGCAGGAGCTCACTCGGTAGCTGCCCGGGCCTAGGTTGAGACGGCGGCGGCGGAAGCGTGATCTCGGGGAGACGGGGCATGGGCTGGTAGCGATGATGGCTCATGAAACGAACTATGAGTTGGAAATCCTGCGTAAGTGGGTGGCGGTGGACTCACGGCATGCAACGGTTTCATGGGACCGGAGGGGAGACTCTTCAGAATGTAGGTAAATAGCTTTGTACCGTAGTCCCGGTCGTTGAGAGAGTCCGAGTAAAGGAAGTCGACACTGCGTAGGGCCGCCCGTAGCGTGCGACTCCGAGGACTGGCGTCTTCCAGCTGTGACATAAGGTGGTCGTAGAGACCAAGTCCGCTGTCACACGCTCGAATGGCATTGGACGAACCCAGAGTCAGTAGGTTGCGCACATGTTCAGCGAGGCTGAATGCGGAGGGAAAGGCTACGGATCGTCGGTCTAATGCTCCGATGAGGAACGGCTTCAAATCCCACCAAAAGTCGAGTGCAGTCCGTGCTCCCACAGACCCGTTTTCGAGTTTTCGTTGCAGGACTTTCAGCAGCAGGGGTAGTGGCATTTCGGGAGTCGACTCATCCCTGTGTCCGTCGATGGCAGCGCAGCACTCCTCTATGACCGCGGAGGGCAGCAGGCTCTCATTGGAATTGTTTATCAAAAAACCTACCCACGCAAGCAGAACCGTACAGGTGGAGCGCGTCATGGCAGCGCTGACGTCCGTGGTGAACGACCACTTCTGTATAAGGTCGTCGACACTGCCCTCGGCGTTAGTGAAGGACCTGTGCTCATCGTCCAGCATCGACAGGTAGTCTGCTTCCAAACCTGGGATCGTCTGAATTAAGTCAGAGGTCTTGCCTCACCGTGACGCCTGGCAAGCGGCCGAAGGCAACATCCCTTCCTCGAAGAATTACGGAGAGAATCATAGCAGAAAGTTGAAAAATTGTCTTCTCTGGTGGTATTCGAAGCGCTTCGAGTGATCGGCAAAAACTGGCCACCGCTTGCTTCTCTCGTTCGACGTCTTGAAAGTCGTTCGTCTGGTCACTATCAAGCGTGTGGACGTGAGGGTTTCCCCCCTTGGTCAGCGACTTGGGACATAAAGCCGCAGCCCGGTTACGGAGTTCGGCCCAAAGAGGCAAGCAGTCTGCCAAATGGCTCCGGAGCGCCCCTCCTCTCAGGTACGCCGCCGCCAGATGACCGCACAGCAACTCGCTCCCCTTGGGGCAGGAGCACTCCCCCAGACGCAGGTCCACCAGGCGGCAGCTTGCCGTGTGGCTGCTGGTCATTAGCAGGTGCGGGTCACGCAGTGCCTCCCGCACGCCATCTGCCACTGTCGCGATCTGGTCTGCCTTGGATAGCGTGGAGTCTGACAGGCGGCTGAGCACCTTCAAGTGCGTGGACCGCTGTTCACGCATCTGTACGTCCAGACTTAGGGTCCGGCGCGACCCCTGAACCGGTCCCCACTGAGGCGGGTGATTGTTGTCGCCGCCTCTAGGTTGAGCGAGAATGCGCACGTCGGAGGCGGCAATTTTCGGGTACTTCGCATCGTTTCCGAGATATCCCCTAATGTGGCGTTTATTCCTACTTGGTGGTGGTGGCGGTGGTGGCGGCATTTCAACACAGGAAAAGAACGATTTTCAACGTAGACTATCTGTATACATTCTCGTTCCCATGAGCGCCTGCTCCGCTTCCAGTGCGTCTCCAGCATGTCAACTGTTTGTGTCCTTGACTTCAACTTTTGCCGACACTTGACTGAGTTGGTACTTCCGAACCACCTTCTCAGTGAGCTCCTTGACGTAGGGGCATGTGAGACACGAAAATTGCATCGCTGCGTTCTGCGCTTCTTTCAGAACCAGCATGTTGTGACAAGAAGGGCAGAACAGCACCATTGTGCTATTTTCTGGACCTCAACCGTAACAGTTCGACTATGCATTCACTGAGCAGCGACAGTACTGGTGCCACAAGCGCTCATACCCAAGTCATATCGAGTAGACTGGGTGCTGGTCGAATCTGCCGCACTCATACAGCAATGGCCAGTGGTTAATGGGATAAAAGACAGTTTTTGACTATGTCTAACGATCAACCAGAGCAGGTGCGCTACGTGGAGGTGCCCGTCATTGAGGAAGTCGTGCGCCATGTGCCTCGCAAGGAAGTCGTCACCATCGACACTCACGTCCCCCGATATGAGGTGGAGACGATTGAGAAGGTCGTCGAGGTACCACGAATAGAGATCGTTGAGAAGACGGTAGAAGTCGAACACACTGAGGAGGTCGTACGACACGTGCCTGTGAAGCAGATTATTGACATTCCGAAGGAGGTCATCACGTACATTCCGAAAATTGAAACAAAGACCATCGAGAAGGTGGTGGAGGTCCCAGGTGACGTCGTGGAGGTGCCACAGCCCTACACGGTGGAGAACACGATTGTGGTGCCTAAGTACATCGATACAGAGAGGCAGACGGTGGTCAGTCAGACGCTGCAGCCCGTGGTCAAGGAGTCGCCTTTTGAGAAGATGGACGTGGTGATGCGCGAGTTTGACCCTTATTTGGTGCCTGTCGACATCTACGTGCCGCGACCTGTCGACAGGACTATGATTCCTGGAGCCAAGCGTGAGGAGCTTCGTCGTGTGGAGATTCCCGCGACCCAGTTTAACGCTCTGGTTCGCAACGCCAACCCAGTCATCACCGACAAGGATCTGGACGGGATCTACCGCAAACATGTCGACGGCTCTATACCGACCACCAAGGGCTCAGGCACAGGGCTCGTCGAGCCCAAGCGCGTGTATTAAACTCATGTTCGCTCAGACTTTGATTTATGCAATTCCATGCCGTGGTTGTGGTTCCTTTCTTTGGTCTGCAGCGCCGTCCGAATTGAGAGCTATACAAGACTTGTGCATCTTAATCCAGCTTCAACGGTGGAGGAGGAGTTGGTATTCGACATACCGATCACAGGCACTTTCCGTTTGGCGGTAAGCGCGATGTGGTGGGGCCGGATCGTCAATCCGTCCTTGCCTTGCGCTCACGAATGGACTCCCGGCAGCAAGGAGCTGGTGCTAGCGCCTACAGACGCGCTCCACGTGCCACAAACTGTACGCCCACTAGTTTGTCGCGAATTCGCCGCAGAACTACAGGATGCGCTGTCGCTGAAGTTCACGTACGCAGTCATGGACCATCCTCGTGCACTAACCAAAGAGGTGACGCCGGACGAGGAGATGCCCGTGATGGAGTATCGAGTTCCCGTGCCTGCCTCCCAAGCCCTGGAGGTGGCACACTACCACTTGCAAGCAACCGTAGACTCCCGCGCCCAGGTGGTCTCGGGCAGCCTCTCCGCAGAAGGCGCTGGTGTCGAGGGAACCGGCCTCCAGGTGCTGCTTCGCTCTCGGTTGGCCCTGCCGATCGTCTACCGCATCGACCGCACGATAGAGCTGTCTTTCTGGTCTGGCGCCACGGTAACGGAGGACTTTTTGATTGTCAATCGTAGGTATCGGGGTCTTTGTGGAACCAGACAGTCGCCCTGAGAAGTTCGACTCCCCCTTGATCACGCGCAAGGCTGCGCGCTTCCCAACGGCCAGCCACGCCGTAAGTGCCCACGGTCCCGAGTTGTTTGAGGTTCCCGTACTGGTCACTGCAAGAGCTCGACACTTTGAGTTGTTTGATCGAGTGGGTAACATATCGACATCTAACTTCGTGGAGCGAATCCAAGGCTTCCACCTCTACAGTGTACAGCCGCGATATCCCTTGGCAGGCGGTTGGAAGACCACGCTGACGCTGAGGTACAATGTCCCAATGAACGCGGTCCCCCGCAACCCCTATCTGGGCACTGAGACGTGGGTGCTGCCGTTGGACCACGCCCTCTACCTGGTGAGCTAGACGGCACGTGATCACTCAGCTACCAGCCTACACAGGCTCTACGAAGGTAATTTTTCCTCCGCGGTCCAAGAAGGCCAGGCTTATTCCCGATGGTGAGCACCTGGCGGCCACGGAGAGTGTTGAATGGCGCTGGGGCGATATCCTAACACCTCGGACAGTGCTCACGATTGTGCACACGCCGACTTTGAATGTGGTGGCTCTGGGGGGGCGGGAGTTGCGAGCCTTACAGGTGGATTTCGTACGTGGCCGCACCGGCGATCCAGTGTTTGTGGCCGGCGTCCTCCTGATAGCGGCCATTACTCTGACCATTTGGTTATCTCGAAGGACGCCGAAGGTGCGACCAGCTATCCTCGCAGACCGGTTGATTGGAGAAGTGCAGCGCAGTCTGCTGGAAGCGGTGAAAGGCCCGCAAGACCAGCAGTCCCCGTTGTCTGCGTTAGTGGACCGGATCAACGATGCGCACCGACTTTTCGACACTGCATGGCGGACGCGAGAGACGCTGCCGCCTCGGATAGCAGACGCTGTGGACGACTACGTGAAGCAAGCACAGACATTCCTGGAAAAATGCACAGACGGGTCGGTGCCCAGCGTCGAGGCGGTTACGAAGGCGGAGGAGTCGGTGGCACAGCTCATCAGTCAGTTTTGATCTTCTGCTTCTTGCGAGGCGATCTTTTGATCTTTGGAGGAGCCTCTCTTCTCGCTCGAATCTTCTTCTGCATCTGTCGAAACTTTTGCTGTTTCGCGGTGGCTTCGAGCCGTTCGTCTCGAAAAGGATGTAGCAGCTCCACAGGAGCCTTCTTCTCCAACTCTGACACATCCATAGAAAGGATGTCGGTCGTCGTAAATCCGAAGGAATCCGGTTCCACATCCCTGTACTTGTACCTACAGAAGACGTCGCCTATGATGTCCTCGAATTCCAGAGTCTGCAGTTCCTCCAGTAGGTTCGCCACGGCTTCCGAGGGCTCCGTGTCATCCTCCATTAGGGCTTCTATTATCTTCTCATGTTCCTCTTCGTCGAAGTCGGCGTTCTTCTGCGATAACTTGTGGAGAAGCTTCTCTACAGGCCCGCTGGGGTGCGTGTTCTGCAGACGATGCAGGATCTCCAGCTGCTTGGCTTTGCGGGCTTCCGCCAGTTCCGTTTGCCGCGCTGCAGCGGCGTCCAGCTTCCGAAGTCTGCGCTGATCAGCTTGATGCTTCTTCTTGGAGATCTTCTCAACTCTCTCGCAGTCTATATGGCGGGGGTATGACTTGAGCTTCGTCCCCTCCTCCTCCTCATAACGGAAGTTAAACTGAGTTTCGAATTCCTCTGCGGCGACGACGTGATCGTCGTCATCAGACAAGTCCACGTTGTTCTCGGATTCCGGTTCCACGTGCAGCGAGTTCAGCTGGCTGGAAACCTTCCAACCCTCCATCAGAATGTAGTCGCGGAGAAAGCGATCCTTATCAGTCATGTTCTCGTCGTCGTCCAGCAGAGTCCGCATCATGTGGTCCTCTCCGACCTGCCGACTGATGGCTTTTTGCTTCTTGAAGCGCTCGTATTCCGCTTCTTCTTCTCCGATCTGCTGGTCTGTCTTCGATTTTAAGGTCAAAAAGTCGTCTTCGAAATCTTCATCTTGGAAAACTCGAAACTCGCGCTCGTACAGACGCGGATCCTGGGCTCTGATCATCGCCATGGTCTCGACTACCTTGCGCTCCACGGTCTCGTTAGCAAGCTCACCCTCATCAGACGAGAGGTCGTTAGAGTCTACGCTCTCACCATCAGAACCCTCTGTTGTCTCTCCCATGTCGTCCCCAGAAGGAATTTCCTCGATGTCGTGCCGGATGAACAGTTCCAACTCCTCTTTTGTCTCTGCGTTGGGCGTTCCGGGCGTCCTTTTCCCTGCCTCCACAGGTTTTAGCTCGGTCGACATGGGAGCTGCCTTATTCTCGGCCTTCGTTTTGGGTTCTGTCTTGTTAGGTCGGTCCTCCTTTTCGTCTAGCGCGACATCGCCAGGATCCTGCTCCCCCAGGTGTTGCTTTCGTTTTTCTTTTTGACGCCGGTTTCTAGTTCGGGCCATCACACACGATATCGCGAATTCACTGCACTTTACGGCCTGAATACAGCTCCGGCGGTTTCAGGAACGGCACGTGCTGGCTGATGCCCGTCAGCACCTTTTTTATAGCGGACTCCTGTTCTTCTACGGATCCATCGGAGCTAATTGCCGGTTGGTCTTCCTCCACTTCAAGATGGCGGATCTTCTGGTCAAGCTCAGCCAACACGTCGTCGTACTTTGCTAAGCCGAGGTCACTCTGAAACTAGTATGTCGGCTAAGGCAACACTCACTGGCCAGAATGCACACGCAATTTGCAGCAGCCACACAACACGCATTTTTTATTTACTGGTCGAACAAGTCAGTCTCGGGAAGCCAATCCAAGAAAGGCTCCAACGTAAACTCGAAGACGGTGGTTGGTAGATGTAGGCCAAAGTGCGCTGTTGTGTCAGGAGAGAGGACGCCCATGATGCCAATGGGCTTACTGTCCACCTCTATCACGACACGTCGGTTGGATATGAATGCTGGGCGGTCTTCAGGCACCAAGGTGTAGACTCGGTCACCCTTCTGTACCTCGGTAGCATACCCTGGCACGAGCTGCAGGTAGTGCAAAACGTGGTCTAGCAGCCCGGCGACGATCTCCAGTCCGGAGACGTGCGCTCCGGCATAGAGTGCGGCGACGTGACGACGATTCCGCGAGCGCGTTTCACGTGTCTCGTCAATGGTACAGATGTCACCCAGTTCGAAAAGTTTGAGCGGCAGCTCAGCGGCTTTGTTGGACGCCACAGTCTTTAGAAGCCCAGGCAGCAGCGACGTGCGGACGATTTCGAACTCGCGTGTTTTGGGGTTGGACAACACTACTGGGGGTCCGGCAGCGCTGTACTCAGCGAAGGGCCCACAAACGGTAGCTGGCTGCATCTGAAACCACTCGAAGGCCTCCTTGTGACTGCATAGGCCCCAGTTCAAGGTTTCGTGGAAGTTGCATGTGGCCAGTGTCCGGCGCAATTGCTGCGAGAGGCTCATGAGTGGTTGTTCCACCACGGAGAAGAACCTCTTCTTTGGCAGGTTATTGTATCCGAAGGACACTGCTACGTCCTCCGCTAGATCGCAAGGATGCATGACGTCCGAGCGATGCATGGGCACCGTTACCATAATGCCGTCACCCTCGCTGCGGGCCCCCAGCATCATTCTGCTCAGCAGCTGGCACGCCTCCGCTGTGGTTAGCGTCGATATACCCGTGAGACGCCGAACGTAGTTCACGTCCAAGAGAACGGATCGTGGTTCCGGGTTGGGGTAGGTGAAGGTCTGGCCCTGGAGTGGGTGGCCGGCTTCGTAAACCACCCGTACAGGCTCAATGGTAAACTTGTCTTGGCAGTACTCGGAGAACGCGCTGACCAACACGTTCAGCACCATCTCCGCCTTCGTTAGATCCCGTGCAGTGCACTCCACAAAGATGTTGCGCGTATCCAGCGTTATTTTGGAGTGCTCGCCGTTGATGATGGGCGGCAGGGAGCAAACCACGTCGGTGGAGTCGAGGATTACGGGGTACACCGGCGAATTCCTGATGATCGGTAAGTACGCCTTCAACTGGTGGTGGTCCTCATACAACTTCATGAGCGAGTGGCCGTCGTGCTCCTCCTTCTGGCCCAGAGGTACAAATCGGATGTCTTCGGGACTCTTGGCCATATACCTGAACGGCATCTGTACCGTGTCCAAGTCGTGAGTGCCGATGGCAACCAACTGTCGTCGGCGACAGATGTTGTGGTGCAGCTTGTCCTGCAGGTCGATGAATGACTTGTAGGCGGCGTCGTCCAGCCGCACATTCCGAAGAATGGCGCCGACGACGTAGGGCCGCACCTGATTGGTGCTGCTGTGCACATTGATGACGGCCGTGGGATTGGGGGTGCATAGGCTGTAAGTCGGAGTCTCCTGCTTTCCAGTGAAAACACGCAGGGCGGTGGACAGACCCTCTAGTGACAAAAGGTCATACCTATTTGCCGCGACCTCAACACGCCAGGTTGCACGCCCTTGCTCGTCCATCTCCTCACCATCGAACTCCGTTCCGAAACGGAAGCAGAGGTCATCGAAGGCCTCTGTGGTGCCGAATTCGTTTCCGATTCTCTTAACGATATCGTGTTTCACGACCGTCACTACCGGCATCAGTGGACGCGAAATTAGCCAAAATCGCCATGAGCAGGAGAAAGGGGGCCAAGAAACAGAACAAGAAGCTCCGCACTGGTGAGGCCGTCCAACAGGCCCGAGAAGAGAGGGCAGCTCGCAAGACTATCGAAAAAAGCTTGGACGACCCTAACGTTTTCAGAATAGACACCGACGGCAAGAATGGTTTGTCAAGCAAAGCTAGCAGACTTGTGAGGAGATTGGAGACCACTACTAGAGCGGATAGAGCGCTGA
>NW_027179160.1:0-1713 GCF_019968985.1 Porospora cf. gigantea B | reverse complement strand
TGTCTTCCTCCTCGCACTGACAGCGCCAGTACTGCACGCGTGCTCTGGATTGCCCGCGACAGCCTTCAAATTTCCAGTACATTGATTCGCAGCTCACATCTACCGTAGCACTCTTTTTATCCGCCACGAGTGTTCACTCGTAGCTCCGGACATCAGCCTGGAGGCAATCCAACGAATCTTCCACGTCTGCCCTGTTGATGAAATTGGATTGGGACCTTTATTTAAACCGTCGGATTCTTGCTGCGTAGATGAATTCATCCACAAGGTCTCCGATACACTAATTGTTACGTCGGTATATCATCTGGAGACTCATAAAGCGGTTGACGGTCGTTAAAGCTTCTACGGTTAGAGTATCGGGGACCTTGTGTATGCATGTGTCTTCATCATCCAAATCGTAGCGAGTGAACGAGACGAAGTCGCTGAGGATCTCCCCTTCCCCCCACCGCGATCTCAGCATCCAGATGTGGTCTTCTGTTTCGATGATGATCATGTCGCCATCCTTTTGAAAGCGCCAGTACTGCACGCGTGCTCTGGATTCCCCACGACAGCCTTCAAATTTCCAACCCATCAACTCGGAGTTCCGCCCCCCCCATTCACCGTCCCATGTACCGTAGGACTCTTTATCTGCCACAACTGTCCACTTGTAGCTCTCGACATCCGCCTCGAGGCAATCCAACGAATGTTCCACGTGTGCCCTGTGTAGACGTGAGATGTCATTCTCCCAAAATGTTCCCAACTTGGGATGTACAGGATGAATCAAATAGCTCTCCAGTGAGTAGGGGCCTGCTTTAATCTGAGAGTAGCTGCGTTATTAGGTGTAAGGATGCCTCACTCTATTCGGTGCCCCATAGAGGTTGCAGATTTGGTGAATAGGTTGTCGAAGTATGAGCACGAATTACAGAGTTACCCTACAGAAGCTCTCACGTCAAGATCCAAAGCAGCCGAAGGCGTCAATAAGCCCTGTCCAGGACTCAAATACCCTAGTTGTCACGTCGACATATAATCTGGAGACTTACAAAGCGGTTGACGGTCATTAAATCTCCTACGGTTAGTGTACCGGGGACCTTCTCAATGCATGAGTCTTCATTAAATAAATCGTAGCGAGTATGCGAGACGAAGTCGCTGAGGATCTCCCCTTCCCCACAACGCGATCGCAGCATCCAGATGTGGTCTTCTGTTTCGATGATGATCATGTCGCCCTCCTCTTGAAAGCGCCAGTACTGCACGCGTGCTCTGGATTCCCCACGACAGCCTTCAAATTTCCAACCCGTCAACTCGGAGTTCCGCATGCCCCATTCACCGTCCCATGTACCGTAGGACTCTTTATCTGCCACAAGTGTCCAGTTGTAGCTCTGGACATCCGCCTCGAGGCAATCCAACGAATGTTCCACATCTAGACGTGAGATGCCATTCTTCCCAAATTCTCCCAACTTGGGATGAACAGGACGGATCAAATAGTTGTCCAGTCCGTAGGGGCCTAGTTTAATTTGAGAGTAGCTGCGTTATTAGGTGTAAGGATGCCTCACTCTATTCGGTGCCCCATTGAGGTTGCAAATTTGGTGAATAGGTTGTCGAAGTATGAGCCAGAGTTTTTGGCTTGGTGACAGTTCCTGTACTGCCGAAATGCGATCTTTCAGGAGCTCTCAGGTCTTCACAAACAATGATTTCTTGATCAATCTAACCCAGAGAACACTGTCTTGAGACTTGCACTAC
>NW_027179159.1:0-13703 GCF_019968985.1 Porospora cf. gigantea B | reverse complement strand
GACGCTATCAAAGGTCACTGAACATATCCCCACTGTCGCTGTCGGTACGAGCACTGAAGTTCCTGCTGCTGTGACCGTTGGAACAAGCGCTGATATTGTCAGCTCAAGTGGAACTCCCTCTGCGACGCTATCAAAGGTCACTGAACATATCTCCACTGTCGCTGTCGGTACGAGCACTGAAGTTCCTGTGGCTGCGACCGTCGGAACAAGCACTGATGCTGTCAGCTCAAATGGCACTCCCTCAGCGACGCTATCAGAGGTCACTGAATGTCTCTCCACTGTTGCTGGTGCGACGAGCGCCAGAAATGACGATGTGGCGACCGCCGGACCTAAAGCCGAGTCGACGTCTGTGACTTCCATGAGGTCGGACACACCAAATCCGCAAAACCTGCCAGCAGATGTTGCCGCAGGTCGCATTCAAAAGCATTGGTTGCGCTACAGAACCAGAGCAGTGTTCCTCATGATCATGGCGATGAGACAGGAGACACTCTAATACGACGACTAATAAAATTGCCGGTGATGCGGGCCTGGCGTTTCTGTACACTGGTTCCCATGTTGGCCTACGCAATCACCTCCAAAGGTCTGCTGGACACGGGTAAGACGTTTAACGAAGCCCCTCCAAGGGAGAAGTTGTTTCTGCAGTTACTGCCCTCCAAAAAGATACAGATGGGGAAGAGCGAGTTACAGCAGATGATGAAGTGGCTGCACGAGAAAACGTACGACGAAGTCGGCAAGCTCTACGAGAAGTACGCGTTCCCCCAGCGACAATTCGAGGCGTACAGAAACTCAGTTAATCCAGAGAACATGGCTCTTAGCGATGGTAGCGGTTCTCTGACGCCCCTATTAAAAGCTGTGATGAAGGGTGTCAATGCGAAGCCTTCGGAGGTGGATATGGGCGCTGAAGGCACTGAAGACTCCACGGACTTCTCATTCAGGCAACTCAGAACGAAGGCTCGAAAACAAATCACCCAACGTTAGACGCGACGAAGCAGACTACTTGAACTCCCAGACAGTTGCTCCCCTACAGGCTGCTCGACATTTTGTGCTGGTCCAGCAGGATTTCCCACTCGTCAGCGTGCACCGGCTGTGGTTCCTTCGGGACGGCCTCGCTGTTGACGAAGGAAGCAGCGGGATTTGAGTAGTAGCGAAAGTCAGGGTCTTTCAGGTCGATCATGGCCGATTTGCTTGTAATCAGTGGCGACGTACCCTCAACTTGAAGGTATATTTCGATGTGGTATGACTGCTGATTGTTGGCAGTCATAGTGAGGTTGCCCGTGACGCGCTGCCCACAATTCACTGCCAGCGGGGTGAGCAGCAAGAACATGATCTGAAACCAATGGGTAGAGGCGCACCACGGTGCGGTCGAGAACGCAATAGGATCCGTAGAGCCGTCAAATGCGAGATCAAACCAGCCTGCCAACCCATGCATAATGCCCGGCTGGGCGAATTCATACTCCAGAGGAATCACCATTCTCTTCAAGTCGGCCACCTGCAAGGTGCGGAAGTCAAAGTCCGAGTGATTCGGCTTGCTCATGAGGACGTTGGGGTCGAGATGGTCAACGACGGGCTGCTGGAATTGCTCTCCGACAGCTCTTGGCAGTGCCGCGCTCAAATCTACTCCGTAGTAGTCTCTTTGCGACCAGAACTGCGCGCGGCTTATCATATCCTGATAAAGTGAGCAGTCCGAGAAGGGTTGCATAACCAGCCGCCCTCTTGACGGAAACATTGAGCCGCCATCCTTGAGAAAGAGGTCGCGAGCGTGGAGATAAGTCTCAATCATTCTCTCGTTGAACAGGAACGTCCCAATGGGTTCGCTAACGAGAGTGTCCGCGCATTTAAGCTCGGAACTGTCCAGATCATCCAATGTCAGGTCTTCCAGAAACTTATGAACCACCCTGAACTTTTCAGGCTGCAGCTGGGGATTACCATGGAGCAACAACTTCAATGTGTGTACGATGTCGGATGCCTCCACCGCAATCACCTTTTCCGCGCCAGCCATGGCGCTGAAGAAGGAGAGAACCCCGCTGCCTGCGCCGACATCCATTATCGTTTTTCCACTGAACTCTGGCGGGTTAGCCATCAGAGCGCGACGATACAGCGACGTTCGAACTCGATCCTGTAACATGACCATCTGATTGGACATCTTGCTGTAGTAGTTGAAGTAGGAGTCCAGTGTGAAGCCATCAGAAGATTTTACGTGGTAGACGCCAGTGTCCTCCTTCGACATGCCCGAACAATTGGCGATTTTGCCGGAAAAGTCGCATGCGTGCCAAAATCTTCCACGACTGGAGTCATCACACGAGTGTATGCACTAGTTAGCGAAGCGACATTCGTCAGCAGTTATCCAGAGAATTTTAGTATTTGTGCTTGCCTGATGTGGCTTTCGTTGGAAGAGCTCGACTTTTCGACAGACGAGGGAGGTTGTAACGTCACTTTTCCTCTGAGGTGGGCTCCCTCAGGTCTGGTTAGCTGCACACATTGTGGGCCTCTTCTCATCCTGAGTTCCTCGGACACAATCTGGAGCTACGCTTACATGGGCCTGCTCCTGGAAACTATTGAAGGCGGGGCTGAACAGCTTTTTGCGGAGGCGTTTGAGGATCGTTATCGTTTGGCAGCAAAGAAAGGAAGGGAAGTCAGATTTTTCGAAGCAACTTTGGAAGAAAGTTGGACTCAGACGCATGTCCAGGAAGTCGATTCAGTTGCAACCATTGTATTTTGGCCTGACTGCCCTCAGGTCGTGCCTAAGATTCCGGGCCAAGGTTTAGGATTCGACATGACTGACAATGAGACCATTGCGTCAGTTGAGGTGCCCATCGTCAGAGACGGCCAACTTGCTCTGTTGAACCTGGCAGCAGGAACGGAAGCTGCGATTGGGTCTGTCTCTGGTGCAGTCGTGGCTCGCTATGGCCCCTTTTACGTTTCTGCCGACGCTGATGTCAAAATCTTGTGCAGCTCTCTCTCCGTTCTTGCGCAATTCGAAGCGCCACCTGATGCTCCGAATTGGAACTGGGAACTGACGGACGCCTCGTCCGATTCCTGTGTGCTGTGGGGCGTTCACTCTCGCGCAGTTCTGAGACTGTCGTTTCAAGGTTTGGACCCCTCGATCGATGAGGTCGCGCACAGCGTTGAAGTTTACGGAGGATTTCGTGACTCGCTCATTTTCCGTTGCAGATCCGTTACCGCTCCGGGATACTCACTGATGCTGACTGACAGTTCAGTCACGGCGTGGTCACTCCGTGGTCGCACTAATGTGATCATTGCTGGAGGTTCATTGCACATGCTATCACATGAGTCGCGAGTTGCAGCCACGACGGACTCCCATTGGACAGCGTTGATCCAACAACCCTTTATGTCGCTATCGACTTGCCAACGTCTGGAGGAGCGGGTGTCGGACTTCGACCTTGTGACTGAGAGGCCTCCCACGCACCCTGAAGAGCTTGAGGTGTGCCGTCCGGTGTTCTTGGTCACATTAGACTCCATCTGTGCCGCTGGACTGGAGGTTCAGGAGGCCACGTTTCACTGATTGTTGTGGTATCATTTTTTAATCAAATGCCAGTGATTGAACATTGAAAAGCAAATTGGGTGTTCACAATCATCAAAGAATTTAAATCAGTATACCTCTTGCGTGTAGGCATCGACGTTGTGCATCTCAGAAGCGCTCGCAGCGTGCACAGAAGCCCCAGTGGCGTATTTTACGCCTGAAGCGCTCGCATAGGGAACTCCAAGAGCAGCGGTGCCTGTGGCGTAGGTTTGCTGCGCGGTCGCTCCATGATTCTGCGCGTAGTGCGTTGTGGCGTACATACGGCTTGCGCCTCCGCGAATTGACTTGTAGGATTGACCAGATACATACGTGGTGGTCAGGTTCTGCATGTTGCTGATGCGGGAACCACCGGCAACATACACGCCACCTCGAGTGTAGCCCTCCACCAGAGAGCTGTGCCCCTGAGGCAGCTCTTGCCAAGACACCTGTTCAGCCATGAAAGGTATCTGTCCAGACTCTTGCAGAAACGGGAGATTCTGCACCTCGTTGGTGTGGAGGTGCCCATTGAGGAACTTGAGCATGCTGTTGTACTCAGCAGTAGACGTCTGAACCACACGATGATGGGTCTCGCGAGCTCCCGACTGGATCAGCTGCACATTCACCAGCTTGCCGACGTGGATGTCCACGTGGTGGGTCTCAGGCACTAACTCCACGGCGTCGACCTCCACCGTCTCCTGGCACTCGGTAATTACAGGATGTACCGACTGGGCTACGATCACAGCCTGGTCGGAGTCTTGGAAGCGCGCGACGTTGACCTTTTGCTCAACTGTGTAGGGTTTGGGCACCTCAATGACCTCAGGTACCTCAACCACTCGCTCGACAACCTTCGTCTCAATACGAGGCACTTCCTTAATAACATCATACGGCCTGTCTACGACCTCGACCTTCGAGACATGCTTCACAACTTCCTGGTAATGTGGCACCTCCACGAGCTTCTCCACATACTGAATCTCCGGCACTTCGACTTGCTTGTCTACATACTGCACCTCCACTCGTGGCACGCGCTTCTCAACGTGGCGAACCTCCTTCTTCGGCACGCGGGTCACAACTTCCTCGTAGGTGTTGACGTCAACGTAGCGAACGTCAGGCTTGGGAACCGTGCCGAGGAGCTCCTCTCCAATAATGGTAGAGGACACCTTGCGGGTAGACTGTTCCACAGCGCCCGGAGGCAGGGTGTAGCTTCCAGACGTGCACACAGTCGAGGACATGCCACCTGCATACCCAGTCGCTGCGGTGGCCAAAGAACGCGAGGCACCTGTAGTAACAGCCAAGTTACTTCCGTGTCTGGAATGTGCATACGTCGTAGTGGTGGGAATCAAATTACTTCCATGTCTGGAGTGTGTGGTGTACATCGCAGCAGAGGGAACTGTCAAGTTGGTCTCGTGTTGGGACACTCCTGTATACGACGAGGTGGGAACCACCACATTCACAGCGTTGGTGGCCTCATACGACTCAGTTGGGTGCGACATCTTAAGTTATACAATAAGACACTATGGTAGACGATCATTACATGATTTCGTGTGGGGAGCCACGATCTCCGTTACATAGTGGACGGACACGCCAGTACTACCTCCGTGGCCTGACGCAACATTGAAATATTTTCGGTCATTGTCCTACCGACTGCAAATCACAGCAAATTGTTGCATTCGATTAGTCACCCATGGACATCGAGACTAAGATAGCCTCGGACCCTTCCTTACAGAAGGTATGGTTGTCACGTGTCCTGACGGGATCTAACATGGTTCCAGGCCGACTTGCAAGAGGCGCAGATCCACTTCTACCGTATGGCTGCAACTAACAGCCACTTCGAACGCCACAATGTGTGGTCGGCGCGGGTTGAGAAGCATATTGCCCAGTGAGTCGTGTGTTTCCTGGTTCCGCGTTATCCTTTACAGCTTCGGAGTGGGGATGCAGCTGTACTTTACATTCCTTTATCATCTGTTCTGGGTCTTCACAGGGTTGGCATGCCTTGCGATACCCCAAATGGTTTTTACCTGGAACGGGAACATGCTGGAGCCGCAAGCAGGCATGAGCTTAGACATGACCCTGCTACCCAATATAGGCCAAGCTCCCAACATAGGTTTCGGTTTAACAACAGCCGAAACCTTGAGGGCGTTCATGGAGCGCACTGCTGTCATCGCCGGCAACACTCTATCTGTGAAGTCCTGCACCATGATATGCGGCGTTTGCGACGTTATAGGCGTCATCGGCGTTCTCATTTGGGTGATGTGGTTCTTTAAGGTTCACACCGCTAACGTCGTTTTCGACAACGACGTGCGAACCCTGGACCTCTCAGATCACGCGATCATGGTTACCAACTTACCACGACGTATTTCCGACCACCACAACTATCGGTATCATTTGAAGGAGCATTTCGAGGAGATAGCTCTGAATAACCCGGACAGGGATCATTCCGTGGACAATGGTGACACACGCATCATCCACGAGGTTTCCCTCGTTCGCGACTTCGAGGGATCATTTAAGACAATTCTCAATGTAGGTGACTATCATCGGGAGATCGACTGCAATCGTGCAAGGCGACACTGGGGAATGGACATTCCTGAGAGCGAAGACGAGAAACTTGAGGCCAAGATGAAAGCCAGTCTAGCAACTGTGATGCAGAAGGACTACAAGCAAGTACACGCTCGCGACGTGGTCATGGCCTTCGTGACCTTCACGAGCCAGAAAGACAAACAGTTCGTGCAGAGCCAATACTCGTCAACCCGTTTCACCCTGAGTCACCACCTTCAACCAGCAGGCCTGAGGTTCGCAGGGCAGGCATTGTCCGTGGTGACTGCGCCTGAGCCAGAGGACATCATTTGGGAGAACTTGGATGTTCCCTACAGGTCTCGCGCTCTTCGGACTTGTGGTATCATTGCCGTCGTCGCACTAATCCTTCTACTCGCCTTCTTCCTGACTTGGATCATTCTCGTCGGAGTCGTTACCAGAGAGTTCCATTCCTCCAAAAACGCCAGTGTCATACAAGTTCTCACTCGCCAGGGTCCAAATCCGTGGAATGTCTGCAATGTCAGCCTGTACACTGACTACGACTGCACGGAGGAGATTCCGGCTTCGTCCTACACGTGGCAGCCGTTCATGAACGACGACAAATGGACTCTTACGATGCACGAAGATCCACACGACGCCGCCTGTTACGAGAGCGACGTCACTCACCTCGTTGGTGAGAATGTCGGCTTCCAGCTCGTCCACGACTCCCCGTAGGCAAACCAGTAGTGTCTCTTTATTTTTTTCCAGAATGAACATTGGTTGCTTGAAGTTGCGACAAGACAACCCTGCTGCCCTATCTAAAGGATTCTCCGTACGTATGTGCGAGGAGGCTGGTAACTACCCTGCTGCTATCGGGCAGAAAGTCATGAGCTGTACCAAGGCAGCTGATCTTTTCTTTCACGAGATGGATACGTCCTTGCAGGCTTTCTCCCTGAGTTCTTGGCATGAACGTGACGTGGATAACTGCGACCTGTACGACGACGAAGGCCTGTCCACCGCAGACTTCCTCGCTCTGCTACAGAACACTAAAGCGGACACTGACTTTGTCGATTGGCAGGCTAACTGCTACTGCAACAGCAATATTTTTAAGTCCTTGCTGGATTCCTCCACTAGAAAAGTGTGCCATATCTACATACAGGACTCCATCAAGGCTATGGCCGTCGGTGCTGCTTGTAGGTGCCCGTTGTCCACCCATCTCACTCTCCGCAGCGTCCATTCTGGTGCACGTAATCAACTTCGTTCTGAAGCGTACGATCCGCTACCTGGTGAAGTTCGAGCGCCCAATCAGCAGCTCCATCGCCATGATCAGCGGCTTTACCAAGGTTTTCGTTGCCCAGTATCTTAACTCAGCGATTATCGCACTGCTGGTCCATTTCAAATGGCAGACAAGGGCTCTGTACCTCGGAAATATCAAGATGACTGGGAACTATGCGGATCTTAGCCCAAAGTGGTACCTTGATGTCGGTCATTACTACATGATCGTCAGTTTGACCTACATTGTCTTCCCGCACATCTTACGCCTTATGAAGCTGCCTGCTCACCATTATCTCCGAAGATGGCGGACGTCGAAGTTTGAGGAGGGCATTCAGGCTGACTTGGATAAGATCTGGACTCCTCCTGAATTCAAGTTGGACGTCAAGTACGCCAACATAATGAGCATTGTGTTCCTGGTCTTCACGTATTACTCTGGGGTCCCCGTTATGCTATTCTTTGTATGCTGCACGGTACTTATCGTGTACTGGTGTGACAAGACAGAGTTCCTGTGGGGCGCTGCGAGACCGCCATTCTACGACGAGACGCTATCCAACACTGCCGTCGTAAGTCCTCCGGTTTTAGATGCCACATTATGTTTCCAGAGCTGTATTCCATTGGGTTTACTGCTTCATTGCTGCGCCGCTACTCAAATGTACGGTCACCCCGTAGTGAGCCCTGGCTGGTGGGCGTTTGGCATTGAGGACTGGTTCCTCCGTCGTATCGACGACATTTGGAAGTCTAGTGAGGTCGTGCCCTCCTATTTTTACAAGTCCCCCGTGGGCTATTTCTCGTGGTCTTGGTGGTCAGTCCTTACTCCTGTGACGCTCTTCAGCACGAGCTCCATCTTTCACACTCTGCTGGCAGTGGCTATCGGGTGCGGTATCGCCATCGCTATCATGGGACTGATCATGGTGATGTCGGGCATTCAGGTGCCAGAGCGGGTCATGGTCTTCGGAATGCAGTATGTGGACAACGTAGCCGTGGACTACGCTGATGACACCCTCATCGATGAAGTGCAGTATAAACTGTCCCAAGAAGATCGAGTAGTTTCCTACTACGTCAAACGCAACCCCAAGTACGATATGGTCCACAAGGCTATATTGTGGTTGGAAACCCATAAGGATCTGGTGGATCACGATGGTGAAGATGGTGGAGCCTCCCAATTCTACGATGACATTTTCTTTGTACCAGAAAGCGAATCCGGATCGGTCCCTTCGTTTGAGACCCGCTCTTGCTCTACCGATTCAGAAGCATACACTACCGAGTACAGCAGCTCATGACAGTATTTTGCATCATAATTCGTCTTTCGCATTTCATTAGCTTTCGCATTGCAGGAAACCCCTCCTTGAATCATTTTTGCAATTCGTCGCATTCCTTGAATCCTCATTAGATTTCGGATTGCAGAAACCCCCCTCCTTAAATCAAACACCGGCAAATGATCGCGGCGGGTGTAGTTCCAGGATTCCTAACCCCACAAAGTCCGTTTGCTGGTGGAGTGCTGCTCTCACGAAGCCGTGGTCCGATGTGAAGGTGAGCAACCGGAACTCAGCAGCCCTTGCCATCATGTTGACGTGGCGTTTTCCTATCTGCTGGGACACCGTCAGCGCATTAAAAAGCCCCCCCGATTCCTCGAAGCTTGCTAAGCGAGCGTGGCGAGCCTGTAGGGTCGCCAGCTCCCGTCTCAGAGTGCGTTTGGCTTTGGTTTTCCCTCTCGTCGGCAGCTCAGCTCCCTGTGCTTCCAAGGCAGCCTGCTCATCAATCGAAAACATGCCTTCCTGAAGCTTCAGTTGGCGGCGTTCGTTCCACGCTCTCTCCTCTTGCCTCTCGGCATCCAAAGCGAGAGCCTCATCCTTCCACACAAACTCCTGAGGTTCGTCTACAAACTTCAGATGAAATCCCAGCAGCTTCTCGATCGCGTAGACCTCTCCTGCAGTTGGAGGCAAATGATGGGACCCATGGCCTGGCTTGGTCATGTAGTTCGGTTTCATTGCCGGACCCGAATCAGTGCGAAATACGTACACGCTCTTGAGTAACTCAGCAACCCGCGATTGCTCGATAGGACCGGCGATGGTCCGAACCATCTTCTCGAGTTCGTAGGCAGTCTGGTCTGAGATGTATTTAGGCATTGAGGGATTCCACAGGGCAAGCAGACGGCAGCCTACCTCACCACGATGGAGGGCCTCGTCCTTTACCTGATTCTGTCTGAGGGCCTTGTCGTCTCTGGGGATCCTCTGCTGAGCGCTTTCCAGGTTCCAGGTAAGCTCACTGCACATTGCAAGTACAGTGGAGGTGTCCAGGTGCACTCCGAAGAATCCTCTCCTGTCATGCTGCCGAATCAGCAACTCCTTGACGGCCTCTATCGGAAGGTGCAGTGCCTCTGCTATGGGGTCTCGTACGGTCAGCGTTCCCTCGTTGTCGATGGTTAGATCGCCGTCGAAAGTCAGCTCATCGTCGATGCGTGGTTTCTTTGCTATTGAAGCAAGTGGTGAGAGTTGTGGCTGGTCACGACGAACTGTGGGCATCCAAAAGTGCTGGATTAAACGTACTTGATTTATTCGGCGTGATGCCGCGAGAGCGTTATTCGTCAGTATGGCACTACACTTGGTTTACCTCCATGGTTGGCAGAGCTCCAACTACACCCAAAAAGGATGGCTGCTGAACGAGCACCTCTCACAGTACAGGAAAAGTGCGTACCCTCCTTTCACCTGCGACTTCGACACCCCCTACGTCTTCTGTTCCACCTGCCATGAGCACAGGTTTCTGGACCCTGAAGGCGTAAGGGTCCATTGCTTGAACGCCAACCAGGGCAACTGCGCGAGAGGCATCAGCATTTCTGGCAGTAAGTTGCAACTTGCATGTTGATCCAGCCTGTGACGTGCTGGACCGTTTCTTCGGGGCGGTTTCCAAGGAGGACCCCGGGGCCAAATTGATCATCATTGGGTCGTCGTTCGGAGGATTTATGGCCGCTTGGTACGCAGCCAAGCGGCCCGAACGAGTTCAGAGAATCATCATGCTAAACCCTGGAATCGGAGGTGCACGTCGCCTGCTCTCAAGGACTCCGCCGCCATACTACGAAACGGACCTGGAAACTTGGCAAAAGACAGGCGAAGCAATGAGTTACCTAGGGCCAGTTAACTGGGCCTTTGGGAGGGAGATGCTAGCCTTTGGTTGTGGCCTTCCGCTCGATAAGGAGCCAGACTTTCATCGTGTACCACATGTGGAGTTTCCCACATTCACCTGCCCCGCTGTGTGCATTCATGGCATCCACGACATTGTCATCCCACATAAAGATGCCTGGACCCAGTTCTCACGGAAGGCTCACGTAGAGCTGGTAAGCATCAACGACGACCACGACATGCTCCGACCCCGCTCTCTCGAGATTTTCTTAAAGGTGTCTGCAGAGTTTCTCGGTATAACAGGCGCGAGCGAGTTGCCGACACGCTGTGACCTAGGGCTGTCACAGGAAGTTCCTACCGAATGGAGGCTAGGATTCACTCTGGGGAAAAGACTTGCCACTGCAGGATTCACCTGGGACAGGTCTCACGTGCGTGCCTGTCGGGATGGTTTCGTCTTTCGAACAGTTTGGCGATTCGATGCCCGTGTGGTTCATGAAGACCTCGCAGATGACGGCAGCTACTGCTGTCGATTTGATGGCGACCTGCCGTGTGAGTTGCTCAACCTGAAAACGCATTAACCCACACAATCACATACAATATCGACTTTTGCTGATGTAAATAGCCAATGCCATCGGAATCGCGGAGGCGTCGCAACGCCGGGCCTAGGCCTAGGTGGCGCAATCCACCGGACGGATCGATGCAGGACAAGTGTTTTAAGACGCGCAGATGTCTTTTTTACGAACAGGGGCGTTGTGATCGGGGGGACAGCTGCGCGTTTGCACACAGTGATGTGGAGTTGCGCGACGTTCCGGATCTCAAGAAAACAAAACTATGCACAGTCTGGAAGAAGGGTCATTGTCGAGCGGGCAGCAAATGCAACTATGCGCACGGTAACGAAGATTTGAGAATGTCCAGTATTGAGGACTACGACACTGCCCCGGCTCTGTCACCGACTCCGATTCCGGGATATCCAGCGGAAGATTGGGATGATTCAGTGGTGACAAGTCCGTATAGCCCTGTATCAAGCGTGCGGAGTCTACCTGCTACGCCCGAAGGCCGCCTGCACAGTTTTCTTGAACAGATGGCGAGTCCGATCACCCTCGACTACCCCGGCGCCGGAGTTGACGACTATGTGTGTCCGAGTAGGCCTCTCAGCCGTCTGGTGGGCCCCTCTCGATCAGAAGACTTTGCGGCTCAAGTGGACCCTTTCTTCGAGCACAGATCTCGATCTTGTACTGAGATGCAGGATGCTGAGAGGAGGTTCCTTCTGGACCTCGAGTCTGCGCTTACTCCTGTACAATCGGATTCCCCTTTCGACCACGGATTCATTATGGAAACTCCAATCCACTGCGCTCCCACGCCTCTCGCCGGAGCTGCGCCTTTGGACACTCTGGCGTTCGGGCTGCAGGGACACAACATACACTACGCTCCTTTCCTTGGCGATCTACCACATTTCCAGCTGAACTGGGACGCCGGAGCGGAGTGACTTTCAATTTGTATTAGCGAAGATTTGAAGCCTACAAATACTGTTCAAACACGCCTTCCAGCTCCGACGTCACTCTAGATATGACAGAGCTGGCGGATAGTGGGTAGCGCGACATAGAGAGCACTGCAGACCTCTCGCCCTCACACACGTTGGACTCCAATGTGGAGCCCGCAGTGCTGGCTCCCACGAAGAAGACCAGTGACTTGGAAGGGCCTGAGCCCACCACGGGCAGATCAGACTCCAGGACCTCACGCAGTCGTCCGCGTGACCCTCGTCTCGACAGAGATATGAGTGTAGCTGGCAGAGGAAGGTACTGCTCCACTGGTGGCCGTAGCAATGACACCAAACTCACATCATCGCCTTCTAAACTGTCCTTCGTAGACACAACGTGAGCAAAGGCTGATGAGAACTTGGCGTACGTCCGTGGAACTCGGTACTGCGGGCTGACATTGAGGATCTTACCGTCGTCGGTTAACAGGAGGATTTGCTTCACGGCCCCTGCCTTACATAGGGGAGAATCCACCACGGCCAGCAAGGCCTGATGGACCAGCTCCGGCCGCAGGCAGCCTAGACATTTCTTCGCCGCCAACGTCTCGAACTTGTCGATCGTCATCAGCACACAGCTGGACCCTCTTTGAATCGGACGCAGCGAGCAGCCTTCAAGGACGAATCGAACCTCAATCGGGACTTGGACCTCCGGAAACGTTCGGGGAATCTTGACCTCCGGTTCGACCTCCGCGGCCGGAGCCAAGGTCTCCACTGAAGAAGCGAATCCGTCGGCGAGTTTTCGACGTTTCTTGGCCATATTCTCGATTTGACTGGAGCACAGGGTCCTGCTACATGTCTGACCTGAAGTTCGCTCAAGACACCGTACGGTTGCGAAACTGCCAGATACTTCGTGACAACCTCAGCACCCTGGGGTCTGAGTTACACTGCTCCGTGGACGTGGGGATGGAGACTTACTGCACCGCGCATGTTCCTGACACCAGCAGGATATTCATTGAGACAGTTCATGGGTTTTTTGTGGAGATGACCTTGTCGGAGGCGAAGAATTACTTGGATGCGAAGTTGAAGTTGCTACAAGAAAGAGTGCAATAGAGATTAAAACAGAAATAGAATGTAGCTTCTTTAAACCGACGAAGTGCCTTGCATCTCATCTTGATGCGCCTCGAATCGTTCCTTCACTAACGCATATCGGGTCCCCACCGCTTGCTTCTCAACCATAATGAGAAACATAAAATCACGCCGGTCCGCCTCGTACTCGAAGACAAGAGACACATCCCTGCTCTCTGTGCGGACGACGCAGCACTTCTGCCAAGCGGGTCTTGGTGACCCCACAGGTAAAATCCGATCCAACTCCTCGAAGTCCTCGCTTTTGGTTCCCGCGTCAACTTCGACGATGTCCGACATGTGGTAGCCCACGTCGAAAAACTTCTTGCTGGTGATTTCGAAATACTCGGGCTTCAGGCCAATAAATACGGTTCGTTGGAGTAGTTTACCAGTTTGACCGACTTTGATAACGAAGACTCCATTCCGATACTTCCGTTTGCACCGGCGGAGCCACAGCCTCAGCTTCTCAGCAGTCACCTCCTCTGTGTAGTCAACATCTATGAGCTTGGCCTCCTCCTCGTCATCGTCATGGTCTACGTAATTCTGAATCTCTAGCACGGAGGAAACTCACTGTCAGCCGCGACTTCATCGTCCTGATTGCCCTCATACGTGAAAAAAATGGAATTGACGTTGGATTACGCCACTCAGTGTCAATAAACCCTTAATAGTGCGATGGCTGAGTATCTTT
>NW_027179158.1:0-1714 GCF_019968985.1 Porospora cf. gigantea B | reverse complement strand
CCAGAAACCTCGCCCCTCCAGTTTCGGCGTCGCCGCCTCCAAGGGTCGACGAGGCAACTACCAAACCTTTACTCAGCTTCGTTCGTAGGCTTGGTTCGAGTCGTGGGGGAGGGCAAGTCTGACGCGGTTTGAGGTCTGGCGCCCACGCATCCTCGTTTCTTCCCGGAGCGGGGGTAGGACCGCGTGCGGGAGCCAGAGTTAGACGGATGAGCCCCCCAGGGGATCGGAGGGTTCCTTCATGAGGTGCATGCTCTAGGTAACCTTCATGTAGGAAAGGTAGGCCAATCACTATCTGAGCCGGAGAGCCATCAACCAACGCAAAGGGGCTCGTAACAGATTCGCCTGTCGGTAGGCGTAGTGTCACGGTGATCCATCCTTGGATCGCCGTGTTGTTACCGGTAATTCCCCGGATCTCGGTTGCTCCCGCTTCAAGGAACAAGGAGTTATCCTGCTCGAGTGAGGGCGCGAGAGCAGCGTCGATCACGTTGATCTGTGAGCCCGTATCCACCAGGCCATAGTATTCTTTCGACCCTTGAGCCAGTAGTAGGAATTGGAGTGGGAAAGAAGTGCTCGAGCGTCGTCTTCGTTCCGCCTTCCGGTCTGGATGCGTTCCAGACGAGGCCAACGGAGGGATTCTTCGCTGCGTATACGGGATCAACTCGTCCCTAGGGAGAGTTCGGTGTTCTTCCCGTACTTGGTTCGTGGAGAAGGATCCTACAGGCGTCTCATGGTCCGTCGTTCTAGGGTAACGTTCCGCGACTAGTGCATTCGTAAAACCAATGAGCGCCTCCGTGAAATGCTCCTGCTGTGCTGCTAGTGCTTCCTTGTCCGCAAGGAGAGCAGTCATCCTTTCTAGCTCACCCTTCAGCTTGTCTTGGTCCACCACAACTTTGGGCTTCAAAGCCAAGTTCTTCCCTTGCTGAGCCACTACTAGCTCTTTCCGGCTATACGGCGTGTCCCCGACTCCAGGAACGGCAAGCCCGGTAGGAACGCAGCGATGGCTTGAGGTGACTTGCCGGGAACAGACATCACAAGTGTGCACCGGAATCCCCGCATGCCGCATGCGCTCTAACCACCGTTCCTGTTTGCGTGACCAGATTACGCGTCGGATTGCAGCCTTAGTCCACTGCATCATCTCTGGCTCTAGGTACCCCAGGTCGTCCCAATCGGAAGGTCTGGACTCCTTGCGTAGATTAGCTCGTTTTTGAGCTTCGTCCTTCCACTTCCGATGTAGTTGAGACAAACTGAGGGTTTTTTCCTCATCCGAAAGAAAACGATCTTGCTTCTGGAATTCTCCTCTGCGTTTCCGCAGCGCTTGATAACGTTCTTCTTCTCGAAAAACCCCAGGTATGGGTTCTCCAGCCCTCGGCGAGGTAAGTCCTCTATCTGCAGCTCCTGACATGCTGGCCAGTTGGTCAAAGGGGCAGATAGGGTATGAGAGGAACACTCCGAGCGGTGGAGGTTCCTCAGTGGCGGAAAAGGTGCCTTCAAGCAGCGACCAATCGTACGCGTGTGGGTCATCTGAAACCCACGTGAGCGCATTCCCGGAGGTTGGTAGCTGTTCCTTCGAGCTCAAAGGGAATGAAGACGGAGCTTCAAATGGACCCCGAGCTTCGCTCAACTGAACTCCTGGTTGATGGTGTGGGGGTGCTGCTTTGGTCGCAGCCCCCTGTGATGGCCCACAATTCCACCTCGCTGCTTCTTCAACTTTTCC
>NW_027179157.1:0-13749 GCF_019968985.1 Porospora cf. gigantea B | reverse complement strand
AGGAGGAAGAGAGTGACGAGTCAGAGGAGTCCGAAAACTGCAATGTCATTGACTTTGAGTTCTTTTTCGATTAAGAGGTGATAATCTGACAAATCACCATTCTTGGTCTTGTCTCACTCTAATAGCGTCGACGGCTACGAGCACTTTAGTTATTGCCATGAGAATTTCGGATGTGATAATGAAGCCGAGCTGAACGATGATAGTACGTGACTTCTCTTCCTTGTTCGAGAGGATAGCAATGGCGGCCCACAAGAAAACGAAATGCGGACTCAATACGTCTCGGAACAGCTCGCAGTATCGGATTTCCAAAGCAAAACCCAGATACGAGAGTACCATTAGTACCGTCAACAAAATCTCCGACGTTAGCATTGGGTGCTGGTGGGCCTCGTACACAATTGCCAGGCCCGCGTTTAGGTGTGTTGCCACTAACACCCAGGCGCCATAGACGGCTACATTGGGCATCCCCCAACGTCCTCACCGAAACCATTGACAGCTAGCGCGCCAGCAGTGCGCCAGGCGCTGGAGCGCATGTCAGGGTGCCGCTTTTGGGATTTCACCAGCGTGATGACAAGTCCCGCGAGCAGACCGGTGACAAGCACTAACACAACAAATGACCACCACAACCAAGCGCAGTCCCACAGCAGCAGCCACAGAGATGTGCCAACCAGAGCTAACGCCGCCAAGAAAAACGCACCCGACGAGAGTGTCACGGTCGCCAGATCTGGGGCTCGCCAGGCCATGAATGTCCAGAAGATGACACAGTACAGCAACCAAGCGTAGATGATGCCCCATATGCTGAAGGCCCAAGGGGCCGGCACTATTGGCAACGGCCGACTGTTGCTGATTGATGACGTGGTGTTGTGGAAAGGCTCGACGGCTGCAGAGGCCAAACCGGAGAAGACGAGGAGCAACACCAAGGCTATGTCCAGGACGACTGCGTACGCGCGAGTCAGGTTGACTCGCCTCGTCTTCGAGGACGAATTCATTCTGCCGGAATAAATACTGGGACGTCACAACTATTCAGGTTACGTGTGAGGGACATGGGATACGAGACGTCATAGAGGAAAATTACTGCACACAGCATGCGTGCTCTCAGCTGGTTCTGCGTGTTTTTGGTGGATGCCGCCCCAGAGAAGATCGCGGACTCTATCGGGGCCACCAGTGTGGACTCCCAACCCAAACGCACGCCAAGTAGACGGAAGACCCCTGCTGCGCCTCCCGAGCGAAACCACTCGCGCAGGATCCGAATTCCCGCGGGGTTTGAGGCTGACGCGCCCTTCTTGCAGGCGCTAGATAACGTTGGCGGTTTGCAGACGGCAAGTGACATGCGAAAGGTGCTATCACCAGGCATAGCTGACGCCTTTGTGTGTCGATGCTTTTGCACCTCACAGGACTACAGTGTGGACAACTCGCTGGCGAAAAGAGTTCCTGGGTCAAGGGTGGATCTGTTCGATCCTGTGGCGCTGCCCATCAGACGGCTACATGCAGACGAGGACCTCCGGTTTTGGATACGGCAGCAGGGTATCCAGATGAATTTGGCGAGGCCCAGTCCAACAGGATTGGTAACGCACATCACCGAGCTGTCGTCTGGGACCGTCATTGATGTGCCCCCAGATCTGACCCGCGGCGAACGCCAAAAGCTACTGGAGGCGGCGAGTGACGATGACGCCATCAAGGCTGCCATGGAGCGAGTGAAGCGAGGCGATTCCGATCCGCAGCTCCTGGCGGAGATTCAGGAATTCCGGGCCAGGTTCAAACTGTCCGGAGACCGGATGAGTCAGGTGCTGCCCAGTCTTAGGATCACGATGGACAACTCCAAAGTCAATCCGGAGGACGCCAAAACAATCTGGGACGCTTCCTGTCGCCACCAATGTGCCAAGCTGGTCTTTTCGGTGGCACCGGATACCTGGCAACTCGCATTCCACAGCGAGTGGGGCTACCTCAAGGACTTCGAGGATCTGTTTCCAGGGAACTCATGGATATCCGCCGAGAGGCCGCTTCAAGGCTACGGTATTCGCGACCCGCCAAAACACGTCAAAGGTGAGGCTCGAGCCGAATGGACGCAAGACAACCGTTGGAAGGCCCAAGAAAGGGCTTCGTCCTACCCTCTGTTTGAGCAGGCGCTTGCTTACCACCCTGCTTTGGGAAAGGTTCAGTGGGACCTGATAGAGGGGCAAGAGCTTGCCAAGAGCGTCAAGACGTGTGCTCGCGTTCGACAAGCGCTGCTCCAGGAGCAATCCGACGGCAGAGGTGCACTGATGACTTGGAGTGATATCTCGTCAGGATTGCGCATTTACAAGGACCCCTCAGATGTATACCCTCCATCAAAGCGCCCGTTGGCAATGGAGTTCGTCGTGCAGTTGGCGGCAGGAATCCACGTCTCACCTGAAACGATACTAGGGCCCAGTTGGAGGGACTGCATTGTGCCTCCTCCAGTACTGTCACCCGAGAAGCTTCGCAAGGCGTACGTGGCCAGCGTAAAGCCTCGCCCTACAGGCCGCCTTCCAGCGAGAGACCTGGAGGGCAAGGCCATACAAGCGTACCTCGAGGGTAACGGGGTCCATCTGACGCCTCCGTGGCCCGCAATGTCAGAAGAGCGCCGCAAGTCGAAGGGTGCCTACGCCGTTCCCGTTGATCATACATTCCGCCTGCAAGTCACCTTCCACGCGGAGGCTGGTGCTTTGAAGCGCATGGACGCTTTCATAGGGAATCTCAGCAAGGTCCGGATCGGCTATGTTGAATTCTTGGGATTCTACATCACGCCACTGGAACGACAGACGCTAGAGAAGAAAATGGCCTCCGAAATATTGCAGCAGTGGATCGGACCGGCCTTGACTGATCAATGGAGCTCCTTGGAGGAAGTAATCACGGAAGGAGGAGGGCCTCGCAAGAACCTGGAACCTCTTTTGGTCAACGGCCGGCCACTTCGTTATTACGACCGAGTCAGAGACGTCGACGTCACGGAAACTCAGCCGTGGTACCCCGAATTACGAGACGCCGATGGTGTTAAGGGTGGCTTGGTAGAACTTCAGGACCCCGATCACGAGGTGGTGTTGGACGTTTTCGTGGATAAGGTTCGGGGACTGGTGCGACAAAAAGGGCCGAAGAAGAAAAAGGACTTGTCAATGTCGTCGTCCTCTGTTTCAACAACGCCAAGCAAACCCCGTAAGAAAGGCGTAGGCCGGAAGAAAAGAAAACCTCCTCCTGTCTCATCTCTGGATCTTGAAGAAGACGAGGACTCCATATCACTACTTCAACAAGATCCAGTGCACCTGTCCCACGTCACTCTTGACCTGGAGGTCGGCATGTTCATCGGGACCTGGAACACGCGGAAGCGCCGGTTGATGGCGCCACATCACAATCTGTTCCTCATAGGAAGACCCCAATACTTGACGGTACACTTCAGCAGCGGAGTAAGCCGTTATCTCAAGGTCAAATCGGAATCTAGAGTGCTCGGGGTGTTTGGTACCGGCAATGACAGCCTCGTGCGAGTGACGGAGGCATCTGAAGGCTACTTCGACAGGATTAAGGGCACTCCTCTCGAAACACTGTTCAAGGACTTGATTGGCAACCGCCTCGGCTACACATCCGTTCCTGAAGATCGGAAAAGGTTTGAGATGTCTACATGTCCTCTCCCCCCTTTCGACAGTTCGTTGCTACTGGTGACCCCCTCGGAAGACCAGGACACTGCCTACTTCAAACGGCGCCGGGGCTACGAGGAGAAGTTCAGCCTCTCCCACGCTTCAGTCCCGCGAGATATTCACCTGACAGCCAGCAGACTGCTCGGGAGTGCGCTAGGCCGCGTGCAGGCCGGCACGCGAATTCAGCGGAGGCGAGGCGGTATCCCGCTGGGACAGGAGGCCCTCTATACTCGAAAGGTGCACAAGGGACAGCTCGTTACATTCGTGTGCGGTCCCAACAGCTCCGGCGACAGAATGGTGTTGCGGGAAGAAGGAGAAGAAGGGGACGCTGAGAGTGTGAGTAGCCAATAACGATGACATTAAAAACGCATAGAAAGTTCAACACAAATACAATGTCGAGGTTACCCCGGTGCAGGGGCAGCCATAGTTACACCCCCAGTATCCGCCTTCCCAACCATCTTCTTCAGCAGATTGGAAATGTCGTCAGCGGGGGCAGTCTGGCTGTGGAACTCTGCGGAAGACTTAATGTTCTTCACAGCGTTCAGGTAATGCTCCAGCGACGGTCCAGTTACGTCCTCCGGCTTGGTGCCAGCCTGAAGGGCCTCCATCAGTCGTTGAGATTCAGCATCTGCAGCCATATTCTTAATGTTGCGCAAAGAGAATCCGTCAGTTGACTCTCCGAGAACATTGTTGTCGGAAGGTGGCAAGTGAATTGCAAATGTCTCCTTGAGAACCTGCGCCCTTCGGTCTCGGTTCGGTAGGGTGAAGTAGATCTCCCGCGAAACCCTGCTCAGCGCGGCCGCGTCAAGTGCTCCGGCATGGTTGGTAGCGCCGACTAGAACGAATGAGCTGGTCTCAGTGGAGACGCCATCCAACTGACGGAGAAACTGAGTAACGATCTGATCCTGATGCTCTCGCGAAGCATCACCGCTGCGTTTCCGTAGCACGGATTCAATCTCATCCACGAAGAGGAGGCAGGCTGGGTTCCCTTCCACGTTGAGTAGCCTGCCCAACATTTCAGAATCGGTAAAGATACGAAGAAGATTCGTCTGGCTTTCACCCCAGAACTTGGACATCATGTTCTCCAGGTTCACTTCGACGAAGGCGGTACCGATGGATTGTGACAGAATCTTGGCTGTGTGGGTCTTTCCTGTGCCGGGAGGACCCGAGAACAAGATGAACTTGCTGGGATCTGCCTGTGCCTTGCCTCTGGCGTGCTTCGCAATAGACCTGGCCAGCTTTCCGCCCTTGAATGTCGAGAAAATAGTGGCCTTCAACTGCTGCTCGATGTCCGGGTTAATCACAAGCTTGTCCCAGGTATACTGAGTGTTCACCTTGCCGGGCTCGATTTTCCTCGGCAACACAACGTTGGAGCCCCGGGAACGAAAGCCGTCAGCGACGAACAGCGCACTGTCGTGTACCACCAGATCGTTGGCCTCAACCGGGTCAAACGTTGTCGTAAACTTTGGCAAATCCTTGGGAATCTGCCCTTTCAAAAGAGCAGTAATGCGTTTGGCGTCCGCGCCGAAATTGCGCTTGGCCAACTGCAACGTGGTGGAGTAACCCGGGGGCAGCTTGTCTGGGACAATCAGTTTCAGTCCGTCTTCGTTCCGCTCGTACACTTGGAAGAGAAAGTACTTGTTGTTGTAGGCACCAAAGGGGTTGGCTTCAGATGTGCGCAGCGCATCCTCCATTACCTTGATGTACGGTCTGTTCCACACTCCCAGAGCATACTTGCCGTCCTTCGACGTGATAAAATGCTGCTTGGAGTCCGTAATCTTGGCAGGAACGAAGAAGGAGCTGTGCTGTTTGGGTTTATAGGTCATCTCAGAGTCATGGTTGAGCCCAACTGCCATCACAATGTCCCCGCGCTTCCCCTTCTCTCGGTAAAACTCTGCCATGTCCTCCTCCTGGTTCTCGTTGGCAGACACCACGCCAGCCATGAAGGTAGCTGTCAGCACGCCTCCGCATGCAGACCCAACAGTCTGTTGAACCGCAGAGCCAAAGCCTCGACGAAGGTCCGACCACGATTCCCCTGTGTAGCTCCGGGAGACCATGTTTTCCACAAAGTCATTTTCGGCAGAGGTCAGCGGCTTGCGCGGACAGTCCCAGTAGTCCAACGAGATTCGCATCCAGCGAAAAGGTCAAATTCGCGCACCCTTACCGTCTTCGCTTGGCTTTGGGAGTTGCGGACCTTCTTGGCAGGCACACCCTATATGTTAAACTGATGCGATCGTTGAACGCATCCTCGATAGCCTTCTTCCTGCTTTCTTTAGGAACTGAATGTTTCCAGAATGTCTGTGTAGCTCCGCGCATTATCAGCAGGTCGCCATGTTGCACTGCAATCTCCACAGGAGCTGTAATGACGACTTTCAATTGCCTACTGCGCAGATCGCTGGAGACGCCTTTCTTCGGACGCAACAAGAATCGGCGCGCGCTGCCTAATGACACACAAGCGATGACACGATCGTCGTGGGACGGTCCCATCTCTTTTTCATCATCAGCGTGCCAACCGATGTAATCTTCCCGAGATCGGTAATGGTTAACCAAAACAGAGTTGAACGTGACGCCCAGAAGCGCTCCCAACTTCTCAGAGAGCGCTTGAAGCTTGTCGGGCACAGGGCAGGGAGGCAACCAGCGCCCCGAGTACTGGTAAGGAAGGCTGGAGAAGTACGCAGTGGCACGCGGCTCCAAAACATCTCTCCCAAACAGTTTGATGCTTTTCTGAACGAGATCCAGCGTTCGGCAGTACTGTAGAAAAGGTGTGGGCTCTGCAACGAACGCCCTGTAAAGAAGTACACGTAAGCCCGTTGAGGTTTCTTCCACAGATACATCAGGTTGTGGAATGGATGCATTCGACGAACTCATCGTGGGGGGAGGGAAGGCAGGCAGGCACACGAGGCTGAGACAAAACGGAATGGGAAAAGTACGATTTCCTGACACAGTCAGACCTTGCCATGGCGAAGCTTAAGAACCACACCAACCACAACCAGAACCGCAAGGATCACAAGAACGGGATCAAGAAGGTGCAGTGGCCTACCAAGATCAACGTGCACCTGGCTTGTCCCCACTACCGAAAGCAGATCAAGAACTCCCGAGCTGCCAGAGGAAAGGACCAGTGGGCCAAGCGTAGAGTGGCCAAGGCGGAGAGAATCGCTGCGGCTCATGCTGCTATTCAGGGTTAGGTGATGTGAGAACTTTGGCAAGCGTTCACAAAATATAGTTGACTCAGTAGTCCACAGCTCTTGGCTCCGCCTTTGGACCGTCTACGATAGCGAAGCTGGACCGTAGTGAACAGTTCTCGCTCCGTGCGCAAATGCTCCAGGTTGCTTTGGCGTCTGCGGGACCACCATAGAGGCGAACGAGGTTGACTCGCAGGCTGTTCGGCGCCCAGTCGAATAGCGAGAAGAACGCTGCCGCAGCTGGGGAGTCCGCTTCTGGAATGGCGATTGAGAACTGCCAGGTGTGGTCCTTCCCCAGGTCGGCCGTCCACGAGAATGGTCGACTCCTAAGGTTCTCGTGTCGCTGGGAAAATGCGACAAGCACTGACTGCCGTGTCAAGGTGGTTCTGACTAATTCTACGAAGAGGCCCAGGTCTGCTGGCGGGAGGGCGCTGGCGTCATCAACCACCAGGTATTTGGCTTGGCCTGTTAAGGCCTGCTCAGCTTCCCGTAGAGAGCGGACGACTGTCGTTCTGCCCAACTCCTTAGGGGCGGTTGGGCCCATTTGCCAGTAAACCACTTCCATCCCTGACCCGCCGTTTATGAGAGGAGCCGTGGTGTGCGCCATGAACGTGGCTAGCCAAGCGCTTTTTCCCGACCTCGGCGGTCCAGTGAGGAATGTCAGCGATCGTCCGAAGGGCAGCTCGACTATTCGTGGCACCCCGCTGGCGTTGGCGTTGCTCACAACACGACGCCAGTCTGATAGAGAGAAGTCGTAAGCCATTTGTGAGCCTTTTGTGTCACGAGTCGTTCTGCTTTGACGCACCATGGATACGGAGCAGCTGTTCTACGATCATTGCAAACAAAGGGTAAAGGCTGACGTGTGTGTACGGAATACAAATAATAATACAGAATGTATATCTCGTTGGAGTCTTATGTCACGGAGTCCATACACAGCGACACTACTACACCAGCACTAGGCTAGCTGTGGGAAGGCAGACTCGTCCTCTAGGTTTGGCTGCCGACGCTTCTTGGGTTTGGTCTTCTCGCCTTCACGCGCCTCCTTGGGCTCCCGAGGCTCACGAGGCTCACGTGCGCCCTCACGAGGGGGGCGGTCACGAGGAGGCTCTCTGCGACGAGGTGGCGCTGTCTTGAGCCCGACCATAGAAGAGAGGTCAACAGCCTTGTGGCCCACCTGACCCTGGGCGGCAGTGGTAGAATCGGCATTGGATGTCTCAGGCGATGCAGGAGACAGCTGCTTCAGAACGTAGCCGTCCTTGGAGTAGTTCTCGGGTACAGCCTCAACCAGCTTCTTAGCAGGAAGTGAAGACACGTCGACTTCCTTGAGATATTGAGTCAAAGTGATGGCCTTGGGCTCAACAGGCTTCTCCTCAACTTCAGACACGGGAGTCGCCTCCTCGACGGCGGTCACACCAGCCTCCTCATCACCCTCCAAAGTGGCCTCCTGCGTAAATAAATTACTTGGGACTCACGGCGGCCAGGCCTCTCTCGTCGTGGACGTCACCCCAATTGTGGGCGCCTGCGCCTTGTCTGGCGACTTCGTTGCCTCTTCCAGTGCCGGAGTGACGTTCAAAAACGCGACCACCAGTCCGGACCTCAGGACCTCCTCGGCCTCCGCGACGCGGAGGGCGAGTGCGAGGTCCGCCTCTGCGGACAGGCTTGTTTTCCTCAGGCTCCTGAGCTTCGGGATCAGCCTCGTGAGCAGGGGCTCGTCGAGGGCTTCGGCCAGCATCCTTGGGGGAGCTGCGGGGGGGCCGAACGCGGGATTCTCTCGGAGCCTTCTCGGGCTTATCGGCCTCCTGGACCTGTCGGGCCCTTAGTTGCTCATTGGAGAGAATGTCCTCAGCACCCGATCCAGAATCGGACAGGTTGCCGAAAGGGTTGTTGGTTTCCAAAGTGTAGTAGCGACTCATAACATAGGACGGAACACTCACGAGGGAAACCGTGAATATTGAGACAGAACGGATAGGGAATCGCTCTGAAGCAGCACCACCGATCAAAATATGAAACACACATGATAGATAAAGTCACACACATAACAGGCATATCCCACCCAAGAATTTCGGATAACATACCCAAAGAACGTGGTAGGGCCAGCCACCCTCACCGAAATATCTCGCCTTTAATCCGTCAAATTTAGTATGACACGGCTTCCACTCGTGACGGTCTCCAAGGAGGCTGAGGGAGGTGACCTTTCGAAGCTGACAACGCTGGACGTGCAAGGCCGCAACCTTACGGAGATCGACGACCTGGACTCCTGCGCCAATCTCCGGTCGCTGAACGCCTCCAGAAATCAGCTGGAGACGATGGACTGGTGTTGCATGAACCTGAATCTGGTGGAGCTCATCATCTCGGAAAACAACATGCGCCACGTTTCCGCTCGAATCGGCAACCTGGCAAATCTGCAGACGTTGAATCTGTCCGACAACGAACTCCGATCTTTGCCCTCATTGGCTGGAATGGATTCGCTCAGAACGCTCATTCTTAGGAACAACAAGATTTCTGAGCTGCCTCCTCTCGGGTACCTCCCGAGCCTTCGTACTGTAATCCTGTCTGAGAACCGTTTGCGCAGCTTCCCGAGGTTTGAGGCACCTGCCTTGCGGAAGATTTCCTTGACAAGCAATCGACTCACAGTAAGACATTGACCGCGTTTAACACAGACATTTCCTTTTGGGGTGGAATTCGCCCACGTTGTCGAGCTGCGACTCCACAAGAACCGAATTCAAAATATTCCCCAAGAGGTATGCTCGATGGCATCTCTCTCCCTTATCGACTTAGGACATAACCCTTTGGTGGACGAGTCGAGTCTCACTCATCTCGGCAGCGTCAGAGCTCTAAGCAACCTTAATCTTCGCGACACTCCCCTACTTGAAAAGCTCGGTGATGGCGCCGCCGAGTTCGTCTTGACCCGATGTCCTCGTGTCAGCATTTTTAACAACCAGAGGATTGCGGAGCCCGAACGTAAACGACCATTGCAAAAATCACGTATCCCCCGGCAGAAGAAGTTTAAGCGATAGACTGGCGGCTTCGCTGATTCGTCTACGCTTTGTGCGAAAGATGCTTTCAGTCTGCGAATTAGTCCACAGTCTCTTGGGTTTGGGAGGATCTGGAACCCCAATTATTTCCACCCGGCCGGTTGAGGTGTCACACGCCTTACAAACGTGGACGTGGTGCATTTGGAAAGCAATAATTCGCTCGCTGTGTATGGTCCGTCCACTCCTCACTCTCGACAGATGCCGCGCACCAAGCCCGAATCGCTAGTGGCGAGACTTCTAACTAGCCCCTCATGGTCCACGTTGTGGCCTACCCCCAGACACACGAAGTCGTCCTCCCGGAGGATCCGACGGGTTACTCGCACACCATTTACCAGTGTACCATTCGGCGTATTCAGATCTTCAACTATAATTTCCGGCCCAGAGTCTGTCTCCGAAACGGTGATCTGCACATGCCGCCTGCCTGTGCTGAGTCCACGGCACACCCACTCACACCTCCGTCAGGGTAGAACACCGATACGTCACATGCCTCGTGACGTCCGACAACGTACTTACCCACTGGAAAATGGAGGCAGCCGTTGACCATGTGCAGAGCGGAACTCAGAGTTCCTGCGCCGCTTATTATTACCTCCAACGCAACCATCAACATATCAATAATTCTGCTTCCACACCAACACAAAATCAAACACTTCACACACAAAACGAAAACACTTCACCAACTGGTCCCGGCTCGCTTTCGGAACCACCCAAAACGCTTGGGAACCGCGTCGACTGACGGATGGACCCACAGGTGGGCATCATCCGAGGGGGACTTTCGAAGGGTCCCTCTTGCCATTCCCGACGGCGACAGAGAGCGATGGCCGGAGGTCATTGACCTATACCACGCTCCATGGGATGGTGACTTTCGGATACGTGTAATGCTGTCGTTTCCAGAGAGCAGTTGAGCTGAGACCTGGCCGGAAGCTCCTCCAATTCGCGTCTGTGCCGCGCTCACGTTCAGGCTGATGGCGCTGAATACCGCGTCAAGCGTTTCTCCAGAGCTCAGGAAGCGCCGAAGGATTCGACGATCTTCATAGCAGTTAAGGGACTTCAGGATGTACTCTGCCGTGGCGTCGCGTGATAGCTTCACGTTTCGAAATATCAGCAGTCCCACACGAATGTATACGACTCGAAGGAGAAACCTGTGCAGAGGTTCCGTTTCATGCTGTGCGCACATTGTTGGGTTGAGGGAGACAAGGTATCCTGTTCGCTTGATCTCATCCATGTTCTTCAACTTCATCAGAGCTTCGGTGACGACACCGCATTTTTGGTAGGCTTTCAGAATCGTATTTTCGTACGCGTGGCCTCTGAAATACTTCTTCAGAACTTGAACGGCCTCCTCCGCCGTCAATTCGTTCAAGCCCAGAACGTCTGATGGCCAGTTGATAAAAAAACGGACGGCCATCTCCAGGTGCATTATATGACCCTCCGCTCGTGGGTCATCCTTATTCCACCGACGAAGTCCTTTCAGAACACGCTTGAATACACCAGGCCGATCCGCTTCCGAAGGCGTGGCTTGACTGGTCAGTGATCTGGTCAGTCTCTGTTCCACGGCGCCGTAGGTCGTTGTGAAGGAGCCGAGAGGAATGGGCTGTGACGAAATCGGCTTCTCCACCATTGAGGACGCAGACCTCCGCAATAGGCTCTGGGTACTGCTATGTCCGGTCACACTTCCGGATCCATGCATCTTCGCCGCTCTCATCCCGACCTTGCGCGATCGCGTGTCAGGTCCGTCGCTATGGGCGCTCTTAGCCTTCGTTAGCCAGAACACTCTGGGAGGGGTTGCCCCCAGTGTAGCTTCCAGTGCCGGTGACGAATCCAGTCCTATTTCGGGCCAGGGCACAGGGCATGACATGTGGGTATCCGGATTTAGAGCGTCCAATATTTCAGCCTCGAGTTCAGCACTGTTAGACCTGGCTCTGGTTGACGACATCAAACGTAAGATCTGGCCGAAACCTTTGCTCTCTCCGATATCATAGACCTCGAAGCCATTCCAGTCGTGGTCTTCGATATCACAGACATTTTTGGGGTAGTCAGCTCCATTGTGGAGGCATGCTTGTTCGTGCACGCCGTCCAAGGCATGCGCAGAAGCGTCTCGCCATCCAGGATATACGACGAGCGGTCCCTTTAAGTAGTCTGCCGGTTTTAGGACTCGCGTGCCGCGTCGGTGACGAAGCTCCGCTGCAATCCAGTACTGCAGATTTTGAATGGACGTCGATACGGTGTTATGGTAATCCGACGCAAGATTCGGGTGCTTTTCGAAGAATTGCTCATAGAACTCCAGATCCTCAAGCGTCCAGTGCTCAATAGTCTCACGCACACATAGTAAATCAAGGATGGTGCTTGATGTAGGGTCGAGGTGCCGCTGAATAAACCGTACAAGGCTCGCATCCTGCTGGCAGGTGCTGCGAGTCCTCAGCAGGCAGACGCTGAGGGTTACCACGTTGCAGGCCGATAACCCGTTCTCAGCAGCTTCAGCGACGAGGCCCCAGGCAAAATTGACGCGCTGACGCGCCTGTAGTTGTCGCTTACATTTGCGATCGACCCTTTTCAGATCTGTGCATACGTCCCGGCAGTTAGAGAACGTTAGCTCAAGATCAGGGTGCGAGAGGAAACACGTCTCAGCAAACATGAGCTGGTCGTTAGACCATTCACTGTCTGGGGTCCAGCTCAGCTGCAACAGTGACAGTACATCTTGCGCATACGAATCCAGCATTAACAACGCCCTTTCGAGCATTGTCTGTCCTCGTCCCTGGTTGGGATCGCAACAAAGCAGCTTCCATACAAGGCTGACTCCAAAGACTTGCTGACCCTTGCGTAAAACGTCGAGGGCGTCAGTCCACGACTGCAAAAAACTTTCGGGCATAAAAGAAAAATATCAGAAAACGCTTGCTCTTGCTAAGGCGAATGAAAAGAATCAGAGTGAATCACTTTCTCATAAACTTGAACCGACTCAGGACATTACTCCTCCGGGCTTTGTGGTATTCCTTCGCACGCTCGGCACAGCTGTGTTGGTCTCCATATCGGTGTTGCAAACAAACAACCGAATGGCAGACCTTACACTCGAACGTGTTGAGTACTGTAAGTGCCTGTCGACATCTAGGCACGGGACATTGTGTCTTTGTTGGCTTCGCCTCCACTGACTTCGGCTGGCAGTCTCCGTTGGCAGCGTGACGGTGCCATGTCTCGTCAGCCGACTCTCCAAACAGAATTTGAACAGAGGCGGCACAAAGCGGGCACACGATAGCAACGCGATTATCGGAGCCAGCTAGAGGACAGCTGTGGTCTTCAGGTCGAAAGTGGTCTAAGCAGTGCGTTTTGCCGCACAATTCACAAGTGAACGGCAAGAAGTCACGCTGGCCGCAGGCGACGACGGCGCAGCGTCCTCCGACATCGGAGAAGTGGGCCATGCGGCAAAATTCTGATTTGCCGGTGACGTCCAGTGAGGCTTCCTCTTATAATGAAACTAGTTTACACATCAACACCTCTCAGATTATGGGGATCTCAAGGTTCCGGAGATTACAACAACAGAGAGGCAATGAGCGAGACAATCCCTACAGCTGCCTGCTGTCCAAAGTTATATGGCGTCGACGAAGCTGTCCGGAGATATAGCTTCCCACTGTGCGGCAGCGCATCTTGTCCCAAACGCAGGCATCATCTGCCACGCAGCCTGACTTGGACTTCACCGCGCATTTGACAGGCTTGCACAGGCTGTTGACAGTGCCTCGCATCTCGCAGCCGAATAACTCGCCTTTGCCACAAGCTGTCTTTCCCCCTTGACAGGGAACGGCGTTGTCTGGAAGGCCGCCATCCTTCCAGGTGCACTTCTCCGTGACTGAATTCCAGTCGCATTCGCGGCGTCCGTCCACAAAATTGTCGCAGCAGCTTTCGGTC
>NW_027179156.1:0-13757 GCF_019968985.1 Porospora cf. gigantea B | reverse complement strand
TGTGGCTTGCCTCTCAGAAGAATAATGATTTGCATCATGTCCAATGTGATGAGGACCATCCACACAGTTGACGCCAACAGTAGTAGGAAATATACCCAAACGAGAGTTTCATTACGCGTAGTTCCAGCATAAATGCTACCAGAAATGTAATTTTTTTTTTTAAGGAAAAAAGTACATTGATTACTCCCATACCAAATGTATTGATTAAAGCTCACCCTAATAATCCAGCCGCAGCGAACGCGGCGATCGTCACAGTTCTCAACACCCAACGGTTCGGGCGTAGGTATTCGAATATATTCCATACGGCAACAGCTATTGCGATCTGCGCCACTCCCGCACAGACTACACCCTAATTTAGTACTGGGCCTGGTGCCTACCATACGTATGGAGAGGATACCTAGAAAGCTGTTGGCCTTCCAGCCCATGGTATCGATACTGTGTTTTCACATGTCATTCAACTTCCTCCACCTCCAGCAGGGGAAGACCGACTTGGCCGTCTCCAGCCTTGACTGCGTAAGGGCTGTCTGTGAGCCGTCTGTTCTTGGTCTCTTTCACGAACAGGAAGATCAGTAAAAGGGCAAGGCTGTTCAATGAGACGAAGAGGGTGTAGGTGATTCGATTGTCGCTCAAGGCGTTGCCGAGGAAAACCATGCAGATACCCGCGATCCAGTTGACGCTCACGGCCAGACCAATTGCCTTGTCCCGAATCTCCACTGGGAATATCTCAAACAGGTACACCCAAAGCACTGGCCCGTATCCGACAGCGAAGAACACAATGAAGACGAACACTCCAACGATTTGCAACCACTGGGTCGCATTTCCGTCCGGGAACGCCCACAGAAGAATCATTGCCGGAAGGACGCCGACAATCTGGCCCGCAACTCCAATCAGCAGTAACGTCCTCCGACCGAGCTTCTCTATCAGGTACATGGCTGGCAACGTCATCACAACGTTGAGGGCACTCATGATGACGCTCATCGATGTGGCCGTTTGATCGGAGACGCCTGCCTGGCCGAACACGACGTTGGAGCTGGCGACGAAGACATTGATGCCGGTGAACTGCTGGAACGCCGCTATTCCTAGACCTACAGCCAACACTATACGGTGATGGCGCTCGCTGAAGAGTTCCATTGTCGGTACCTTGTGCTTTGATTGTTGCTTGATGCCCTCGTTCAGCTCTTCGAATTCGTTATCCACCTCTTCAACTCCCACTGTCACATCAAGCACTGCTCTTGCAGCGACGGCGTTTCCTTTCTCCATGTACCACATCGGAGTCTCGAACTTGAACACTTTTACGAAGAAAAGCAGACTCAGCAGAACGGGAACCACGTTCAGGCCCAACATAACACGCCACCAGACCTTGCTGAAAGTGCTCGGATTCACGACCGCCAGCACATCAGAACCCGAAACACTTAATGTAGAGTACTCAGAGGCCGGTAGAGGCAGTCCAAGCAGTACGGCTACGAAGATGCCCACTGTGACCATGAGCTGGTGAGATACTCCATACTTGCCTCGGCGGTCGTGCGGCGTCATCTCTGCCATGTAGGTGGGCACAACCGCACTGATGACACCCACTCCTACACCCGCCATCAGCCTTGCCCAAACCAACGCAGCGAAGGAGTTCGATACGCACATGCAAACGGTGGTGAACAGGAAGAGGACGTTCGCTTGCAGCATGAGCTTCCTGCGGCCCCGAAAGAGCTGTCGACCTGCGAGAATGGCGCCGAAAGCAGCGCCGAGGAAGACGGCGGTGGTTGTCAAGGTGTTCAACCACCGCGCATCAGAGCAGTCTAACGGAGCCGGCGGATCGCAAACCTTAGAGCCGTCAACTCGACATGCTCCGCTGGGATAGCAAACAGTGAGATCGCCTAGGTACGGCGCGCAGCCTGAAGGGATGTCGAGGTCGGCCCCAGAACAGGGCCACAGCTCTGTTCCAATGCTGCTTAAAGACGTGTTGAGCAGCGCCAAGTTAAATCCGAACATGAAGCTGCCAATCGACGCCGCAAACACCACCTGCTTCACCAACGACTTCGTGCAGAGCCACGTCGTGCTCTTCACTCGCAACTCGCGTCCATCGTGCTGGAGTTCCGAGCTTCGGCGAGGGGCTGAGGCTGGTAACTCTGCTTCTTCCGACGTGTCCGCCACTGGGGCTTCAATATCAACAGACGACGTTTCGTCGTGGTCACTCATTTTGATATTTCTAGAATGTGTGCACACAGTCAAGCATGTTCGCATTAGCGAATCAGGTCACAGAATTGGGCGAATCACTCTATATCCATGATGTACGTGTTGGTTTTGCTTTCTTATCTGTTCACATTTACTCAATTGATAATGGACAGACAACTGATGTGACGACTTTAGATTGGTATTCATTTTCGTTTGTGAACAGTCGTTTCTTCAGACACCTTCGGCATCTTTGCCGTCTCGTCCGCATCACCCTTCTCAGGTTCCTCGTCCTTGTCATCGCCCTGAGTTGCCTCGTCCTTGTCATCGCCCTGAGTTGCCTCGTCCTCATCCAGAGTGTCCGTACGTCGTGCACACATCCAGAGTGCAGCAGCGGTTCCCAGTGCCACTGTAAGCGCCAGCGTGAGCGCCATGGCCATTGGTCGTCGCTCAAATAGGCGCACCAACCACCAAGGCTCTTCTGCGTCTGCCATCTCACGTCTGATCTTCTGGATATACTGCCGCATACGTCTCTCGACTGCGTGTCGGCGACCCCAAGAGTCCTCCTGGATGGCTTTCAACGCCGCAAGCTGGGCCGAAAAGTTATCCGAAGTGGAACTGAAAACAGCGATGTTATCGAACAACGTGCCAGACTGCACAGTCCACAGCTCGAACCCCAGGGTGTCAGTACCCATAATAGTGTCCCCGACGGCGAAGTCAGGGGCCACCGCTTCCTCGCTATCCTGTTGCAGAATGAAGTCTGCAAGAGTCAGTTCGGCCCGCGTGACACCGTCAATGAGAACTTCCACACGGCCACTCGCTGAGAGGTCTAGCTCGAACAAGTGAGTGTCCTCGTCCCACTCCGCATTGATGGGTGTCGCCGGATGAAACTCTCTGCCGTCACTAGTCTTAAAGATGACATGAACGACTCCTGGTCCTCCACATTTATCAGGTCCGAACATCAAAGTGTAGGGCGATTCGTTCCCGAACTTCTTGGGTTCCACCACCGAGCTACTGTAAAGCTTGACATAGGCTCCTCCGCAACTGAAGTCCTGCTGGAATGACACCTCATATGACAGGTGCATTCGGGTCGTGGCGCTAGTCCAGCTTGCACTTCCTAACGATCGAGAAATGGCATAGAACGCTGTCTCAGACGTCATCTGCAACCCTAGGTCGCCACGGAGTGCTGGGGTGTTGTGTGTCCCCACAGACCACACTCCGTTGTACTTCTCAAGGTCTGACTCAATCCACGAAGTCATTCCGCTTTGGAAATCTTCGAACAAGCCCATCAACTGAGTTGATTCTGGATTGAATTCTGGCATGCGTTCGGACAGGTGCGAAGCGTTAACAGGCACCTGCGGAAGTCCAAGCGACCGCAGTGCATCCTCGTCGAACAGCCCAGGTTCGCCCATGTCCTGCAGCATCTGCTCTATATCACTCTGGGCGCCCGCAAGAAACGGCAAGATCCAGAAAGCTCGCATCTTCTTATTTCCTATTTCACTGGGGAGACCGCGGAAGTATTTGTGCTATCAGTCGAAATGCTAGTCAAACTGTCGTTCGGTCCGTTTCTCGCCGCGTGCACACCTTGCAGCCCCAAAATCCAGCTGCTCCACATCCAGCAGGCCACTGCGGCTTGGCGGAGTGTGCTACAGAATCTAGGGCCTGCCATGGAGTCTGTCGTCAGTGACTTAAAGGCCAAGTATGACTTCGAGTATGCCGCAGCCTCGTTTGCCGACAAGCCTGCACCGGTTACGGGATGCGGCTCGGGATGGGGGATTTGGAAGAGCTGGCCTGGGTCCCAGGATGTGTGCTTTATGTTGGAAACTGCAGGGTTCGGCGACGAGAATTTTTCATGGAAGAATGTCGGTTATCATGGCAAGGACACGGATCAAAATCAATGGGATGCCCTTTATCGAGGGTCCCGAGATTCCCGGTTGAACTGGAATATGTCGTACGTCACGCGAACAGGACAGCCCGTGATTCGAGCCATTGTGCTGGTTACTGATGGATTCTCACACACCGCTGCAGGGTCCGACCATATACCTGGCCATGGATACAACAACAGCTACCGCAGCATCACGGACCACTACAACACCCAATTCGGGCTTGCTGGAAAGGACTCTAATATGGGTTGGCCCATCATACACGACTTCGATGGGATCTCAGGTGAGTGGAAAGGCACAAGCGGGCGATTCGACCGCTCACAGCTTCCCGGCATCGATCAGTACGCTGCATATCTGATGTGTAACGACCGAGGAAATATTGATCTCTTCCACCGGAATAAGTTCAGTCGTAGATTGAATGACCAGTTTCCTGAACAATTCTCGGTCCAGTACGTCAAGCATGAGTGGGATGCGCTCTGTGACGAGAATTGGGATGTGCTGTATCCTTGGCGGTCAGACTACAAACTTGTCGAGACGGAAAGTATCAAAGATTACCCCTACACTCACTCTGACGACTGCACCAAATACGAGTATCCAGACCCCACATCGCGAGAATACCGAATCTCATTGCAAGATTTCCATCCGATGATTCTAGTGATGCCTACGAAGCCTGAGTCAGCCAACCACCTTTATCTACAGGCAGCCAACAGCTGCCGCCCTGAATTTACCGACTCGGACATGGAAGGCCTTGCCGACGGAGTTGTCACCCAACGTAACAAACATAGTCTGCTGAGATGTCTGAGGCGGCACTACGCGGAAAGGCTGGACGGGATGACGCCTTGCACCCTGATAGTCTCGCCCTTCGCCTCCCTCAACGCAACAAAGGTCGCGGCCGGCATCCGATCTTTAATAGAGCAGGCGGTCCGCAGATCGTGCAAGGGGTTGGAGCCCGACCCCGTCGTCGCCACTCCGCGAAGACGGGTCATAATTGTCGCAGCCGTTATGGGCAGCATTGTTCTGATCGTCAGCGTCGTGGGGGCGGCGCTGGCGTACCACTTCCGTTGAGTGGCTCAAGTTCATCTCCGCAGGATCCGCTCACACATGCTACAGGTTCGTGGAAATTTTTAAGTGTCTCATGTCACATGCAAACGTTTAACACATATCACATCTCATGTCGCGTTTTTCGAGCCGACAATTGTCAGTTTATCACATTTTTATGGACCTTGACTTTATCCAGACAGACCTCCAGACGGACATGAAGAGCAATTGGCACTGCGAGTCGAGCTCTCTGAGCAGTCTCGGTAGTGGGGACATGCTCTTGAAGCTGTCAAAAGACTTGCTGGATCGTCCGGAGTCTGAGTTTTTCCAACCTGATGAAACCTACCCGTCTCATGAGGTTTTCGACCCTCAGTACACTGAAGATGTAAATTTCCACGACCCTGACTACCCCACATTCGGCATTCCATCCGATATACCGGAGTACACCAGTTGTCAGAGCTCCACGAACCCGTCCTACTACACCTGTCATCAGAGCTCCACGAAGCCGTCCTACTACACATGTCATCAGAGCTCCACGAAGCCCTCCTATTTTGACACCGTAGAGACGGCTATGACGACATCGATGCGCGGAGCCGACGAGTCGAGACGACGCCGAAGGTCATTTTTTAGTTCTAGACGTAAATCAGAGGCCACCGATGCTCTTGCCTCGAAGGCCTCTCAGAAGTCCTCTGCGAAATCTGCTATTGGCTCCTCGAAGGCCTCTCAGAAGTCCTCTGCGAAATCTGCTATTGGCTCCTCGAAGTCCTCTCGTTGGTCCTCTGCGAACGATGCTGCTGGCTCCTCGAAGGCCTCCCATAAGCCCTCTGTCGACGCTGCTGTTGGCTCCTCGAAGCCCCCTCGCAAGTCGTACGTGAATGCTGCTGTTGGATCCTCGAAGCCTCCTCGCAAGTCGTGTGTGAGTGCTGCTGTTGGATCCTCGGAGCCCCCCTGCGAGTCTTCTCCGAAATCTGCTGTTTCCTCAAAGGCCTGCCGCCAGTCCTCCGTTAATTCCGTACGATTCGCTTCGGACACTGCTTTTAAATCGTCAACACCGGCATCTCCGCAGAACAGATCCAGTTCGAAAAACCAACATTCCGTACCCACGGAAGGGTTCGACGATTTCGGACTTCCGATAACACGAGCCGCGGCAAGTCCAACTGCATATCAACGGCTATCAAGTTTCGCCTCGTCATCAGCGGACAAGAAACTGAAACGCAAGCTGAATGAGCAAGCGAAGCTTGTCCAGAAAGCAGAGGACGCCGACGTTACGCTTAAAGGATTGAGTGTGAAGAGGGAGGCAAACCAAAGACGTGTATCACGAGTCGAGGGCTCGCATGAAGATACTGTGCGGAAGCTGCAGCACCATGAGGAGGAGCAAGAACATCACCTAGCGAATAAGGCCTCCAAAGCTCTACGGCGGGCAGCCAGTCTCAAGGAGAAGGACGCCGCCATCGTTGTTCATGAAGGTATGAGCCCAGGACAGCTGCGAAGTTTGATGGAGCGCAAGCGGCGGCTGCAGCGGGGCATTCAGTCCGCAGAGGCCGACGCTCAGGCCTACGAGCTTAGGCGAAACCAATCCCAGATGAGGCTGGTCGAAAAGACTCAACGAGCTGAGTATAAGCGATCTGCTTCAGTAAACCGTCTGACGGTTGACACTGAGAAGCTTAGAATTAAGGAGATGAGGCTGCAGAGCAAGCAGGCTGATATGCGGAAGAGAGCCGCCGTAAAGGAGCAAGACATCATCCTCATCGCTGGCCGCGTCTGACTTTTTTGGATTGCTCATTGTATTGTATTATTTTTATTTTTTTTGATGTCTGAAGATTCGTACGTTCAAAATATGAAGATTGTTTCAAAATGTCAAGATTCTGTGCTCGTTTTTTTTATGCGTGAAGATTTGTACGAAATATTAAGATTGTCCTCTTTTTAAATGTCAAGATGCTGTATTCGTTTTCTAAAAGTCAGCTCAAAAAGTCAGCTTCAAAATGTCAAGACTGTATTCGTTTCAAAAGTCAGCGTCTGCTTCTGCGCAAAGCTGCTATCCGATCCTTGGCGCTGGAAGTCTTGGGCGGTGGTGGACTGTCGTCAGCAGAGCTCCAGTCGAAGGTGTCGTGTGGTGGCAATTGTGGCGGGGCTGCTCCCACTGAAGTTAGCGGTGGGTCTGCATCGCCTGCTGCCACTGAGGTATGTTGCGGTATGTCCGCATCGCCTGCAGCCACGGAGGTGGAATGCAGCGGTAGGCCGGCAGACTCCTCGCTGGTGTCAGACCAGGAGTCGACGGCTGGAGGATTCATCGGCAGCGATACTTCTGATACCTGTTCCAAAGGGGATGACCTGGAGTTGATAACTGCGGCGGCGAACTGCAAGATCTGATCCTCGCGCTCCTCCAAGCGAATGCTCTCGTCAACGGCAGCGTCCGTCAGTTCCTTCAGCGCAGTTGTGGCCTCGTTCAATTCGCTGGAGATTTCAGACACAGCTATCTGAAGTCCAATGTGTGTCTTGAGACCAAGATTAAACGCTTTAGCCATTCCCACTGAATGCTCCAACAACATCATTGGCGTCGTTTTGACCACCACCACATCCACCCCCCCGAGATGTAACGAGCAACCGAAAGTATGATTATGGGTGGAAACGTGGACCACATCTTTGGGGTGTCTCGGCTCCGTGTAGTAGCTTGAAACCTTGTTGAACAGAGGGACCGTGACGACCATCACGTGGTGGAGGCGCATTGAGATGTCACCTGTCAGAGACACAGTAGGTGAGATACACTCGCGAGAAACTGTTGTGAAATGCCCCAGTTCTCACTCTTTACGGAGTAAAAGGACGTGTCGATATACAGGACGAAGTCTGCGATGGTTGCGACCGATGATGTTTCGCCCAGATCGGCCCATGACGACCAGCACCATACGTTCTTGTTAACCCCATCGTCGCGGACACTGACGAAGGCGACTCCATTCTTGCGGGCCGCGTCACTCATGATTCCTAATTCTAGACATACGGGTGGGGACTAAATACACGTATTTTTGAGTCGAGATGTCCATAACAAAGTGCAACCTCCTTTTCCGGGAGTGCGCAGCGCCTATTGAGTTCTACGAGTATGGAATCTGGATGCCTCGCGATGAGTTCAGAGCCGCCTCCGACGCGCCGCCTTCATCGGCGAAGAGTGATGCTGCCTATCCGAATGATGCTGCCCATCCAAATGGCGCTGCCCATCCAAATGGCGCTGCCGATCCAAATGATCCTGCTGCCGATCCAAATGATCCTGCGGTGATTCAGGCTAAGCAGCAGAAGGCGGAGGAGGAGAAACAGAAGGCAGAGGAGCAGCAGAAGAAAGCTGAGGAGGAGCGAAAGAAGGCTGAGGAAGAGGCCGCTCGCAAAGCTGAAGAGGAACGTATCCTTGCGGAAATTGAAGCTAAGAAGGCGAAATACGAGTCTAAGTTCAAGGCCGTCAGCGGAGGAAAGAACGAATGCACTCCAGACAATGCAGGTGTCTTGGCAAGACAAATGGGCTACGCACCTACACAGGAGGATCTACGTCAACTGAAGGAGTTGCATGGCGAGAACCTCACTTTCGACCAGGTGATGGACTTCATGACGAATCAGAAGCAGAAGGACACCGTTGACGACCTCGTCGAGGCTTTTGCCGCTTACGACACAAACAATGACGGTACCTTGTCAAGGGCTCAAATGGTCAACCTGCTGAACACTTTTGGAGAACCCATGACTCTGGAGGAGATCAATGCCGTACTGCAGGCCTGTGGCCTCGAAGGCGACCCCGTAGACTATCGCAAGTTCTGCGACATTATTCTGGAGAAGGATCCCGAGGAGTGATTTAAATTTAGTTTTCACAAATCCTACGCGAGTAGTTCTCAACCAACAATCTGAACGAAATGATGATGGAAGACATTTGATTTTTGCGATGTCATTGCACTGTAGCTTCGGGTGTCTCCTTAGCCTGCTCACTCATTTCCTTGACAGTGTAGCACAACGACCAATGTTGGTACGGGATCAAGTCTCTATGCTGGTGGTTGAAGTACAGCCACCCATACGATTGCTGTCTCTGAAGCTCCATCAGGCCAGTCTCAGATCCGATTTGCTTCCGAAAGGCAGGGTCCTGCAGACAGGTCAGCACTGCCAGGCATTGAGGGTACTGAAGATGAACCGCATACTCCGGCTGCCTCCAGTACTCTAAGTACTTCAAAAACCTGAGGAACCGAATGTCACTTAGCACGCCTCGGCGTGAGAGGAAGTACAGGTACTGCGGATTTGCGAGACACTGTACAAACTCAAGCTCGACGATGAACTTGTGGATGTCGGCGGACATTTCAGTGTTTTGCGGTGGTAAGTCAATTCACTACATTCGCTCCTTCATGCGTCTGGTCACCACCTTGAGGTGGTTGTAGACCTTGCTGGGTGGTCTCCCAAGAATTAGGGAACACAGCGCCCTTCTTGCCAGAATAATGTTGGTGAATGCACCCAGGATGTGGATGTGCTGCTCAGTGATAACCAATCTTGTGCGTGTGGCATTCTCTATGGCGTGCTTGGTTTGACCGTCCTTTCCGACCATACGGCCGATGGCTCTGGCATAGTGGTCGCCCTTGAGGGAGAATTTCACGTCCTTGATCTCAAAAGTCTGAATGAACAGGTCCTCAAGCCTCAACAGGGCCAGACCGTCATGTACGTCAAACCCCAGTAAAAAAGACTTCACAAAGTCAGCACCCCTCTGCAAGTTGTTCTCGTCAGACGTCTCTGGCGATGTTCGAATCTCTACGCACTTCCTCTTGGTGTTAAAGCGCACCTGCAGCTTCATATGCGTGACCAGTGGTTCGACGATGTCGTTCCAATTCTTTTTCAGCGCTGACACCTTGTGCACAGGCGTAGTAACACGGATCATGTGGAAGGCCTTCCGCCCCTTGCTTTTAGCCTTCTCGAACTCTGGCCTTTCTGTCTTGTCATCCAGCGTCATGCTGCGCGCCATCTCAATGAGTTCCACCATCTGCAGGACATCCTTGTCATTTTCCAAGTCGTCTGTTTCTTGTTTGCTCTGAGCAGGATACGGACTCGGGCCGCCTCGTTCAGTTTTCCGCGCAGCACGTATAGGACCTGACATTATGGCGATTTTTTACTGTCACAAATCAGGTGGTGGTGGAATGAAGGGGTTTGGCAACGATTCGAACCCTCCGAAGCTCGAGGCTCGTGGGCGTGGCTCCTTGGGAGGGGAGTCCCAAAAGGAGTCTGCTTCGAGAGTAAAGTCCTCCATCAGGGGACGTGGCGGTGTTTCCCCTCCAGTGCTCGGGACAAGCGTGTGATTCGCGTATCTGCGGTCGAACACATAAATTGCGTCCTTCGCGATGTCGTCCATTCCAATCACCTGCCGAAAGTTTGCCAAACCCTCCTTCCTTTTCTCCGTGTCGGCGATTGCATCGACCTTCGCCCCCAGTCTTCGTGGAGCATCGATAGCTTCTCCAATCAGTCGTTTGCCTTTAAACATCAGTGACTTAAATTTCCAAGAGCCAGGGTCACTGTTACTCCGTGGAAGGTTCCGTGATGGACTCTCAGTGAGAGACACGTACTCGGAATAGGGAAATGCGACGTAGGATAGCGTGGCAAATATGGGCATCTCCAGCGCCAAGAGAAAGTTCTTCCAGAACTCCGCGTGATCGGAGGTCATGAACGGTTCCTCAGGGTGATACCGTGAGAAAATCAAGTTGCCAATGACCTTGATGAGACCGACCAACAACGATTGCCAGTAGGTCGCGAATACGACCAGCTTCACGGAGACGAACTTGTATAATGGTCTGTACCTCTTCATTTTGGGATTCGACTTGGTTACACAGTAGAAAATGGCCAAGGCGTAGAGGGCCACCGAATAGCTTATGTTGTAGAGAGTGGATTCTATGAATGTGTACACAGGATGCGACCCCCAGCGACCCAGAAACCCTGACACAGCGATCACTGCCATCACAGGTTTCAGCACCACGAATTGCAGAGTACCGCGCTTGCAATACTTTATAACCAGGGGGCTGCAAGGTATCACTAGCGTGACATAGTGCCATTTGCAGAAGCCTTGGCCGTGACTGGTTATTGCCGGTCCGAACACTCTGCATCCGCTCTCGGGAATGAACCACGACAAAGGTGGCAGATGCTTTACGTATCCCGGGTCTTTCTGGGCCGCCAAGGCGCATGCCGCTTCGCCGTCACAGACTTCCAGGACGTACACCATGAAGCAGTAGATGACGACGGCCTCCCAAACGTCTCGGAGCACCACGATTACCAACGCACCCTCCGCAGTGACCAGCCCTACGACAAGGGAAGAAAAAGAAGTGACAGCGTACAGGGGAGTGATCAGTAGAATACGCACGACGCTCCTCTGCAGACTGCGTGAGACAAGGAAGGTTGCACTACCTCGGGGCCTCAAAATGTAGCAAGTGCTCATATATTGCGAACGAGGAGACTATTGTAGCCACCGTACACGCCAGGAACGCTGTGATAATGCCTGCGTGATGGATACACCCAGAGCTGACTCCAGATGTAAGGGAACATCTGCTGGGGGGATAGTCGTAATTACACATATCGCCCACATGTACGAAAGAAATTACAATTTCGAAACAATGAATGCTCTAAGACTTGCCCAGTGCGACATGGTGACTGACAACGACGTCATGCGGTCCGAAATGGACCACAAGCGCGTCGAGGTCGATCGTTCAACGTCCCCGTGGACTGTGCGTCAGATCCCATCGAAGATGGCGATCAAGACTCAGCTTAAGGTGCCCAAGGTCGGCGCCATGGTTATCGGACTTGGTGGCAACAATGGCACCACGTTCATGGCCGGACAGTTGGCAAACAAAAGTAGAATCACGTGGCGGACTAGAACAGGACCTAAGGCTGCCAACTGGTACGGCTCTGTTCTTAACACGGGCGTTATGAAGCTAGGATGTGATGCAACCACTGGAGAGGATGTTCACGTCCCAATGAAGTCCGTAGTTCCCCTATTGAATCCGGACGACCTCGTAATTGGAGGTTGGGATATTAACGCGCTGTCGTTGGGTGATGCCATGCGCCGTGCAGAGGTACTCGACGTAAATCTACAAGATCAGCTCTACGACGACATGCAGAAAGTCTCCCCGTTGAAGGGCATCTACATCCGAGATTTCATCGCAGAGAATCAAGTGGAACGAGCTGATCATGTCAAAGAGGGCTCGTTGAGTGACCTGGTTCAACAGGTTCGCTCTGACATTCGCGAGTTCAAGGAGACCAACAGCCTTGACAAGGTCATCGTGCTGTGGTCCGCCAACACCGAGCGTTTCGTAGAGTTGGAGGACGGTGTGCACGACAGTGCGGAGAATCTCCTCACTGCAATCAAGAACAATCACACGGAGATCAGTGCCTCCATTATCTATGCGGTTGCCGCGATTCAGGAGGGGAGCACCTACATCAACGGCTCTCCCCAGAATACATTCGTACCGGGCATAGTCGAGCTTGCCAGCCAGTACAAGACTTATATTGCCGGTGACGATTTCAAGTCGGGGCAAACCAAGTTTAAGTCCGTTCTCACCGATTTTCTGGTCTCGGCTGCGATGAAGCCGACATCTATCGTATCATACAACCACTTGGGAAACAACGACGGTCGCAACCTCAGCAGTGCCAAGCAATTCCGTTCGAAGGAGATTTCTAAGAGCAACGTTGTTGACGATATGGTCAACTCTAACCGGCTTCTGTACAAGGAAGGAGAGCATCCCGACCACGTCGTCGTAATCAAGTACGTTCCCAACGTCGGCGACAGCAAAAGAGCACTGGATGAGTACACGTCTGAGATCTTCATGGGCGGGTTAAACACTATCGTCGTTCACAACACCTGCGAAGACTCGCTTCTGGCCGTGCCTCTAATGATGGACCTCATTCAGATGGCTGAGTTCTGTGAACGCATCACCGTGGAGCGTGAGGGCACCGAAGAGACTTTCCATACGGTGCTCTCTCTGCTCTCCTACTTCTGCAAGGCTCCGGTGGTACCCAAGGGCCAACAGGTGGTGAACTCACTGTTTACCCAGCGCGAAGCGATCACCAACTTCTTCAGAGCGTGTGTGGGGCTCGCTCCTGAGAGTCACCTGCACCTGGAGACCAGGCTAGCTTCGGTGACTGACGAGAATGTTAAACCTCTGTGATGTGAGTGAATAAGAATGTGGAGGTTTCATTGAAGACAGAATCAGCACACGTTTGTAATTCTTTACCTCTCGTGGTCGACCCACAAGCCGTGTTTCGCACGACTAGAAAAAACTCGCCGCTTATCTGTATTTTTTGATCACACCATGGTGACGTTCCGGTCAGAAGACATGACCGCCGGGACCCTGGTTCTCCCTACGGACCACGTGAAGTCGCTGTTGGACGGGCTGGGTCGGCTGTGTTCTCTGCAGTACCAGGACATGAACACACATTCGATGCGTCGCGTGTACAGGCGGTATATCCAGCGGATAGACGAGATGGAACGAGTTCTCCGATTTCTGTTCGGCGAGATCAACAAGCTCCATGGAACATTCGTACAATCGGGGCAGGTGGCATCATTCCTGCAGAATGACGTGGACTATCACTTGGACGTCGTTGAGGACTCGCTTCAGAAGCTGTACACCCAATTCGAAAAGTTCAAAGTAAACAATGCTGGTCTCCTCTCCGAGCGCGACT
>NW_027179155.1:0-1717 GCF_019968985.1 Porospora cf. gigantea B | reverse complement strand
CCTTCAGTAATGTGGAGGTCCCCGTGTTATATGCTGTGCGGCCTAGGGCCCTCAGTGTCGCTTCCGTCTGGACGGCCTCGAACATAGATTCCGCGGGTGTTTGCCCTATTTCTCGGAAGCGGAGCAGTGCTTTCAGAGTGGACCATGTAGATCGTTTCAGGCCGAACGCTTGTCTGACCGTGTTCGCTATGGCCTGTCGTAGCTCAGTGATGGCATCCCTGTCAAGGATTTGCTCCCCGTACCTTACCGCTCCGCATACGAAGGTGAGTAGTTGGTTGCGGAGGTGTATGGGGTGTGACCTCCGGTCAACCCCGCCGGCGAACCGGAGCAGTGTGGCCCTTGTTCCTACCAGAGGTAGTCGGTTTTCCACCGATCTCCTGGAGTTGAGGCCTCCTGGGTCCAAGATGAGTCCGAGGTATCTCCCTTCGTTGAGGTTTTGTATCGCCTTATTTCTATATGAAAGAGTGGTGTTCGACAATGCCCAGGTCTTGGCGACTGATAGCTGCATTCCCTCTGACGACTCCCACTCTTTGGTCTCGTCCAGAGCTTGTTGGACCTGTCGTAGATCTCCCTGGATGGCGACGTCATCGGAGTAGAGGGTCGGTATGGCCCCTTGTGCAGCTATTTTGGACGCCAAGGCATCCATTACGAAGAGGAAAAGGACTGGGGACAAGCACCCTCCTTGAGGGACGCCCCTCGCCGTGCTGAATGGCGACGAGATCGTGTTGCCTATCTTGATCATGTTTCGTGTCGATGATAGCTTGAGTAGTACCGCCGATGTCAGTGATTGTCTCAGACCGACTCGTTTTAGGTAGGTGGCGACACGGTGTTTATCGACCATGTCGAATGCCGCTGTCAGGTCGAGACAGACTGTATCTAGTCCCTGTCTGATCCCAGCGTCCACCTGTTTCACCGCCGTCAGGATCCGCCTGCCCGGGATGTAGGCGAACTGAGCGGCATGGGGCTGGTACGCCTCCAACAGGTATCTCAGTAGGGACGCCTCCACTACCTTTCGAACGTGCGAGAGGATCGACACTGGTCGGTAGGATGCCGGTTCTGAAGCAGAATGGCCTCTGCTTGGTAGAAAGTCCTCTGGTAGCGGATCGTCGGTCGGTTCAGCTAGGTTGACTGCTACTGAGCCCGAGCGCAGCTGGAGGAAGCATCTGAAGTCATTCGGTGCCAGGTGTTGCCCTAGGGCAGCCTTCTCAGCGTGGGCTCCGGTCCAGCTTCTAATTCGTCTGGCCGTTTCCGCCAAGCTCAGTGGCTTCGCTCGCGTTGTACGATCCCCCACCATGCTCCTCCTACGGCGCACTAGCGATCTGAGCTTGCGTCTGTACGTAGAAGCAAGCGCTGCGTCGCCCCGTCTCAGCGCTCGTCTCTTACCTTCAGCTGCGTCAAAAATTTCTTTATCCAGAGGGCTCCCCTTTGGGTAGGGGTAGCGTGTCTTCCGTTGGAAGGGTTGCGTGACGAATGTCTCGTAAGCCGCGTAGGCCTCGTCGAGTGCGATCCGTCTGTCCATAATTAATGCCTCGGTCTTTTGTCCTTCCGATTTGTACCAGTCTTTGGCCACCTGGCATCTTCTTCTATCGTTCAGGGTTGCCATCTCTGGAAGAGATCGGCATCCCTCTACTACCGTGATGCAAAGTGGTCTGTGTCCATCTGTCTCTTCCAGCATTTCCACGGGTCGCACGTGCACCCCTCTTACCATCGCTAGGTC
>NW_027179154.1:0-1717 GCF_019968985.1 Porospora cf. gigantea B | reverse complement strand
AATGCGTTGTGGTTAAAGTTCTCATCTCAAACTGATAAACAAAAAAGAGTCTACCATGTATGCTACACCTCCTATGTCCTGCCAATCCCGTTCTCTCGTCTTGGTTTCGGCGTTCCAAACTGATACGATGGATCGTAACTGTGAATGTTCTCACCAATCCTGTTCCCTCGTTGTGGTTTCGGCGTCCTCCAAACTGATACGATGGATCGTATGTTCTCAAACATATATACAAGAGATCATATTGTACTGTGGTCAACTTGGTTGGTAATAGCTGTGGAGTTCAAATTCAAATGCCCGACGTGTTGCGGTTAAAGTTCTCATATCAAAATGATGAACAAGTGAGACTCCCAGGTATGCTACATCTCCTATGTCCTCTTACAATCCCAAAATCCAGTCGAGCGCAGCCGGATCTTCTTCCCACGCGGTCCATACAACAGCCAATCCTGTTACCTCGTCTTGGTTTCACCAGAACACACACAGGGACAGTATCGTATTTACCGCAGCGTCCTCCAAACTGATACGATGGATCGTAACTGTGAATGTTCTCAAACACATATACAGGAGATCATATTGTACTGTGGTCAACTTGGTTGATAATAGCTGTGGAGTTGAAATCCAAATGCCCGATGTGTTGTGGTTGAAGTTCTCATCTCAAACTGATAAACAAAAAAGAGTCTACACCTCCTATGTCCTCTTACAATCCCTATGTCTTCTTCCATTGAATTGAGTAGCATTCGTGTCTGAGCAAGACTAACTCTCTTTTTTAAGATCATTACCAATATTCTAACGACCCGAAAATCGGTGAACTTGTCCTGTGAAGGGTGAAGCATGAAGAAATTTTCGTGGAAGTCCGGAACTGTGCTGACGTGCAAATCGCTTGTCTTACATGGGAAAAGGGGCGAAAGACCAATCGAACCGATTAATAGCTGGTTACCTCCGAAGTTTCCTTCAGGAAAGGTGCGTCTCGTCCTAAAGCAGGGACGCAATAGCTTATGATTAGAACGACTGCATCAAAAAGATGCCTCAAAACATCAGTCAACCCTCTTTTTTTGGAGGCACAAAACGCCAGTCAACACCCACAAAAAGATGATTCAGATGATTCATGGTGAAACCGTATAGAGTCTTAGGAAATCGCATCATAAAGGTGCTTAAACCATACAACCTGCACTTTTACATGATGGTCTTTCATTCGGCATGATCTCCTTTGAAGATTGATTGCCAGTGATGGCATCGTTCATCTCCAATTAGTGCGCCCAGCCCAGCTGGAGAAGCTGGGCGCGCCCGTCGCCTCCATAGCCCAGATTTCACGCTATACTTCCAAGTCGTCTCGGTCTCACAATTTGGTGCACACCATACTTCCAAGTCGATTCGGTCTCACACCAAATTGTGAGTCACTTGAACAGAACGATGTGACAGAGCGACAAAGACCAGTTACGGAGATTAGGGTTCGTCTTGGCTCACATTTCCGAAATGCACTGTCATAAACTAATGAGTGTCGAAAACAAATGGGTATCATAAACCTGGCACCTAAAACACTTGCCTAAGCCCGGCACCTAAAAGGCTCATCCCATTCCGATTAAACTTGGCACCTAAAAAGGCTTGTCCCACGTGGACTGGGTGCCATTCCAATAGTAACAGAGCTGGTATTCAGCGTTGTAGTGGACTTGCCATTCTCCGTGCTGACCGCAGAAGTTATTGGGGCAGGTAGAGGAGCATT
>NW_027179153.1:0-1718 GCF_019968985.1 Porospora cf. gigantea B | reverse complement strand
GCTATCCTTTTGGCGGCCATGGCGCAATAATGCTATTTATCAGGACATGAGATCCTGATAGTCAGCCAGCAAAAGGCCACCGACGAATGAAGGGTCAGACGCGTCCAGTCTTCAATGCAACAATGTTCGTTGAAGTCTCCAAATATGTAGAGGTGCCAGCATCATAAACGTGAAACAGTTCGTCAAGGTCACCATAATTGAGTGGGACGGACTTCACACCGTCAAGGTCACCATAATTGAGCAGGACTTCACACCAAGACACCGACTCGGGTGCATTCCGATCCCTTCAAAGAGGCAGACCAGATTCACACACAGCGAGATACAAAGGTAACAAACACACTCATAACTACATAATGCACACACCACCAGTCAGAGAGTAGGCTGTCCTCATAATGCACACACCACCAGTCAGAGAGTAGGCTGTCCTCACCAATCAGAGAGATGATCGTAAGAGTCTCATCACATGACATACCTCCCAAAACAGATCTCTACGATTGTTTTTGGGCGCTACCTGTCACAAAAGACTTGGAATAAATAGAAGGACTCACTGGAGACAAAACGTGCTGATATCTTAACGGTGGGGTTTGCATTGCCATCCCAATCTCTGGCATCTTCTGAGGTCCCTACTCAAGAGTTCCACGATTTAGTGTTGTCCTCCTATGCTACTAGTCGCCCCCAAGCAATACGCCACGTGTAGCTGATGCTGTTTGGATAGTGTGGTCAAAGTCGCCACGTCGACTCATACGTCCGTTTTGTCTCTCGTCGATCCGTCCTGCTGTGGGATCTTTATCGAATGTGTACTTGGACGTCATTTTTAAGTGACTCTTCCTGCCATTCGAGACTAGTCTCTTCTGTGATAATGAGCAGAACTTTCTGCCGATCTACGTTGGTCCTCGATTTCGAGCGTCCTGGACGCCTTTAGCGGCGAACGAGTCTTAAAAGGGAGTCCTCTGGACAATCGAATCTCACAAGCTCACCTCATACGGAATGCATTCTTTGGGGTGACTCTTTAGCTTAAAAAAGTGGAATTAATTGTGAATGGTTCATCCAAACGTTCCTATAATCCAACATCATGTTCCTTCGATCCCTTGAATTTCGTTCTTCACACTTTTCTTCTCAATCTAGGGAAGGGAGTATGTAACTACTAGATACTCATGAATGGTTCGATATTGGATATGCATTCCATTTGTGGTGAGTTGACACGAATGCAACGCTGTTGAGAGATTCGATTGTCCAGAGGGCTGTTCCTGTTCAGACTCACTCTCGCCGCTAAAGTCATCCGGGACGCTCGAAATCGAGGACCAACGTAGATCGGCAGAAAGTGCTGCTCATCATCACAGGAGAGATTGGTCTCGAATGGCAGGGAGAACATGAAGAGTCACTTAAAAATGACGCTGTCCAAGTACACATTCGATAAAGATCCCACAGGAGGACGGATCAACGGGGGACAAAACGGACGTATGAGTCGACGAACGTTGAACGTCGATAGGACTATCTAAACATGGCATATTACTTGGGGGGACTGGTAGCACAGGAAGACATCATTGGTCCGTGTTCCTGAACGCATGACGAATACCAACTATCTGATGGGAAGGGATTTCAGGATGAGAGATTGTTCTACATCACGACGGTCTGCAGACTAAATCATGGTTGAACGTGGAACTCTGAGCAGGGACCTCAGGAGACTCTAGGGATTGGGATGACAATGCAAAACATGA
>NW_027179152.1:0-13775 GCF_019968985.1 Porospora cf. gigantea B | reverse complement strand
TGAAACACTGGATTGATCATATCCGTGCAGAGAACGCGAGACTCGAAGCACTGCGAAATGGTCGGCAGGCGGAACAACAGGAGGGCCAACAGGAAGGCCAACAGGAGGGCCAACAGGAGAAACAGACAGGCGAAGAAGTCGACCCGTCCGGCGGATTTGACGGCACCCGCACCATGGCAGACGGTCGAAAAGTGACGAGAGTAAAGAAGGGTGATCTGCCGCCCCCCAGCGAGGGCAGGAGGTACATTCAGTTGACTCCCGCAGACCCGATGTATCCCAGCGTGGAGGTAGAGGTGCTGCCTGGTGAGACTGACGAGTCCGCCATGGACAGGGCCGGAAAGGAGTTCAACCGCAAATGCCAGGAGATGGCTGCGATGGAGACTGCACCGGCAGTCCCTGAGCATGATGTCACCGACAAGGGGATCGAGACGACGGATACGACAGTGGACAGGCTGTGGACGGACTCGAACCTGCCGTCTTGCGGTTTACCGAAAGTTCCCGAAAACACCCCCAACGAGAGCAATAGCGCGGACTGCCTGGAAAATCCCAGATGCGTTATTGGCTCCGAGGCCGTACATTGTATGCCAATGGCTAGCGAGGGATTGCAGGAGTCTCTGGTTATGTCCCCGTCGGTTTTCCCGCCTGCCGGCATGGGCTCGGGGGGAACGACTGAGACAATCATGGCCCCACCTTCGGCCTACATCAAACGGCCAGGACGTCAAAAGAAGAAGGGATACTGGTGCGGGCTCTAATCCTGTCTGAATATCCGTGGCAGAGTTGGTTTATGCAAAGCGATAGGCAAAAGAATTACACCAGCACACTGCTCTCCTCGTAAATATCACCGAAGGCAAAAGAATTTCTGCCTTGTTTTTTGGCTGGCATAACCCCGTGATGGCCAGTTATAAGTCCTTTGGTGAATACGCGCACTAAGCGTGCATTCCCGTATAAAGCTCCGGGAGTGGTGGACATTCCAGCAAAGAGCACTTCCTTGTCCACTGTAGTGGCTGGTTGAGGAATCATCACCACGCCAAGAAGGACCAAGGAAATGCCTGACAGTTGCACCAACACGCCACCCAGCCCTCCCAACCGCCAAACAAACGGCGTAGCGGCGATTCCAACGACGGATCCCATTCGAGCCACTGCTTGATCGAATATTGAGGCTTGTGAGTCGTCAGAACTACAGTTTTCAAGAGAGGGCCCAACACCCATGATCACCGCGAAGAGCCATGCAGTGGTTATCAAAGGCAGTGCGCATTCCGCCGGCGCAATAGGCGCGACAGTAAGCCAAATGGCGGTCAATACGCATAGCGTTACGGAGGAAACTAGTGCAGCGACCTGTGATCTGCCTCGCAAGGTAGAGCGAGGTAACAATATCCAGATCAGAGGCGCCAGCAGGCCTGCAGAGAGAATGCAACCACAAGTGAAACTGGAGACGTTGGAAGAGTAGAGATTGGAGATTATGGCTGGTAACCACATAACCACGGACCAGAACGCAGCATGCGAGCAGAACAGCGAGGCGGGAATCGATGGATCGTTGCAGATATGTCTGTCTGGCACCGTTGACGGGAATTTTGGCAGACTCAGCAAGCTTAGAATGTTTAAGCTCGAGGCGGCGACGTAAATAACTCCGAATGCGCACTCTGGCGAACGCAGCGCGGCCAAACCTTTGAGGAGGAAGAATAGCCCAACGCCCAGGATCTCCGCGGAGACGGTGGCCACGTCGTATTGAGTTTTCTTCGAGGGGGTCAGCTCTGTCGTGGCCATGCACCGAAGCCAGGCGATTCCGATGCCAGAACTGAAGGTGACCACTCCAATAATGGACGTGACATAGACGAGGTCCAGCCACTTGCGAGCGATAAAAAGTGTCAAGGACGCAGTGGAAGCCAATAGAGTAAACATGCCGATGACAGAGGGAGAGACTCGTAAGAGGAAAGACGAGACCAGGATACCCACTGCATGGGCGAGCGAGGCTACCAGAAAAATAAGAAGTACGTCCAAAATCGATGGGTTCTGCGGCTCCCACAGGCTCGCAGAGCAAATCCACAGGGACGAGGCCATGGGCGCCAGGAGGGAGCACCAAACGGCAGGCATCAAACCAAAAGAGGGAATGTATTAGCTTTTTTAGGTGTTTACGACCCGACGGGAATGGCAAAGAGTACACTCGTACATGATGGTCGCGCCTTCATCCGCAGACCTTGCTTGGAACGTATGGAAAAAAGATTGCCCGTTGCCGCACACCTCGCAGTCCTCGTTAACCGTTGGCGCTTTGAAGTCGCCCATGGCAGCAACGATACGCATTGTCTCCTTTACTTCTCTCATTCGAATCTCCTTCGGAAGGTAGTAGTTCTGCCACCAATCCTTGCTGGTCTGACCAAACGAACTGGACTCGCGCGCGCCTCGAAGGTACACCGCGCCTCGTGCCTTGTCTGCCCGGTCCTCGAACTCTGACGTGTCCGTGTTGAAGACAGTTTTAAGGGTGCCGTCCGGCTTCCTTGCCAACTTATCGCTGCTCGACAGATGGTGTCCCTGTAGGCGATCCACCAATGTGTCGCTTTCGTTCTCGAAGTGGAGTGGGCAGGCGCGGTGTCCGCACTGAACGCATACCAGAGCTGGCGGATTGAAAGAATACGAATAGTGGTTATCGAGGTCGTAAGGGGCACCACAATTTGGGCAGCCATTCATGGCGTAGTAGTCGAAGTTGTCGAAGGGGTCATCAGAATACTGCCAGCGAGATGGTCCGTACGACTGCCGTTCATCTGCTTTTATTCCCTCCTCAGTCAGAAAGTAGGAAACCATGTTATCCATGAGGTTTCGCTCAGTGCCACCCATTAGAGCTAGCGCTATCTGTGGGTCTCGCAGGTCGAGAAACTCAGGGAGACCTTTGTCAACCATGTGTGGTGCTGCATCTGTGAGTTGAAATTCCCGGTGGGCGGCGGCGATGGCTTCGGCCTCCTCCTCCCGAGTCAGCTGGTCGTCGGTAGTCTTGTTGGGAGACGGTTCTGTCTTGGTCCTCGCCATGGAAAACCCCGAATTGTGCATGGCCGAGCACATCCACTTTGGTTCTCTAGAAGGCCACGCGCTGGAACTTGCGACGAGTCGACAGGCAGTCGCTCCCGTCGTAGCGGATCGCCCACGGATGCCACTCGCACCGGAGACCATTCTACACGTGGAGAAGCACTCTGCGGAGCAGCGAGCCTTGCGGGAACGGCACATCGCTGAGTCCATGGGCATCAATGCCCCCGCGCTCGATCGCAATGTACGATCTTCGCTCAGAGCTCTGGGGGAACCACAAACTATGTTCGGCGAAGACAACTACAGCAGACGGATGCGGCTTCGAGAGATTATTGCCAAGAGGCAACTCGCCGGAGAGAAGTTGGATATGTCAGCAGACATGCGTTTGGACGATGACGAGGAACAGAAGGAGACTTTTTTTACGGAAGGGAGCCCAGAATTGCAGCAGGCGAGACATCGAATCGCGGAGTATTCGCTCCCCAAAGCGCTCAACAGGAACCGCCATCTTCGGGCTAAGACGTTCCGGGCGACTTGGCAACAGTTGGAAGAAGAGGTCACATACCAGGTGGAGACGGTGGTGAAGTCGCTGGTTTTACAGGGCAGTCACCAAGTAGACCTAAGGCCTCTTTCGGCGGCAAAGTTCTCGACGACTGGCGACAGACTGGCGGTCTCCGGGTGGAGCGGCGAGGTTCGAATATGGGACCCCAAGGCCATTAAGCCTCTCAGCTCACTTCAGGTCTGCCAGACGAGGGTCTCCGGCCTGGCATGGAGCCCACGGGACCCCACTATTTTGGCCGCTGCCGGTGGTGATGGTGGGGTGCACATGCTCCGAGTCGGAGATAAGCTGACTGCGGAGGCCGTTCTACAGGGCCACGAAGATCGCGTGAATCAGGTGATCTTCCACCCAGTCGACGGGCTGCTGTTTAGCTGCTCCCACGAAGGAACCTGGCGGATGTGGGACATCGAACGAAAGAGCGAGTTGCTGGTGCAGGAGGGGCACGCCATGCCGGTGCAGACGATAGCACTGCATAGCGACGGATCGTTGTTGGTGTCGGGCGACACTGGCGGGGTGCTGCGAGTTTGGGACCTGAGGACCGGTCGGAGCATCCTGGCACTTGAAGGGCACGCTAAGGGGGTCCTCTGTTGCGATACACATCCCATCAACGGCTACGCAGTGGCATCAGGCTCAGACGACAACTCTGTCAAAATATGGGACCTTCGCAGAAGAGCCTGTGTAGAGACGCTTATGGGGCACACGAGATTGGTGAGCGCGGTACGCTTCGAACCCGTAACCGGGTCAACCCTCTTCACAGCCGGCTTTGACCACTGTGTGAAAGTGTGGTCAACGACTAGGTGGACGTGTGAGAAGAACCTTCTCGCTGTGAACGGCCCTATTCACGGGATGGATCTACAAGCAGTCGAGAACGGTCCCGATTTTAGAGTGGCAGCATGCGGAAAGAACCGCTTGGTCAGCATTTGGAAGGGTACATTACCAGAGTAGTCGCGACGCGAACATCAGCCTTTGGCAACGGGCATCTAGATTGTACGGAGCTGGCCACATAATCCGAGACCCGAAAAATCTCGACTGCCACTAAAGCGATCAAGTACATAGCCCACTTAAGTTGCATAAGTTCCCATAAAAAACGAGTCACTTGCCGTAGCCACAATCTCGCAAACAGTCGAGGAGCAAATCGGCAGTGAGATCTTGCGATCGCGCGTACTGGGCGGCCATCTCGGCTGCCTGTAGCACCAGCTTGACTCCCACCGGCTCGGGAATCTTTTGAAGAAAATCGCTGATGACGTCCTTTGGGAAGCTGCGCGTCATTTCAGACTCCTTCATGATCTTTGTTATACTGCGCTGAGTTCGAGCGAGTGGAGATGTCAAGACCACCTGGCAATTGTTGAGGAAACCGCAGTCCTCCATGAACTCCGGCTGACTCGTGGTAGCTACGATGAAGATGCGGCGGCCAGCGGTCGGCGGCGTCTTGTTCATCAGAATCATGAGCGCTTGCAAAACGTTGTTGGAGAAACGTGGTCCCATCGGAGAGTAGTCCATGAGTCGTTCAACATTGTCGATCATCACCAGAGAAAGCTGTGACTTGTACGCATCCTGGAACGTTCGATTGAGCTTGTCAACTTTAGCCAATTCGCCGAAACCGACCATGTCATCGGGGGATATCAGCTTCATAAACGGGAACATTGCCTTGACAGCAACGAAAGCGGCCAAAGCGGACTTTCCGCTGCCCTTGGCCCCGGTCAAACAACAGGAGAGACAGCTAGTAGAGGGAGATTCACGTACCTGCTCTGTGAGTGTTTCCAACGTTTTCAGAACGCGATTGACTTCTGACGAGAACTCGATAATACCATGAGGGTATAGATTCTCAAACACGCCTTCCTCAGCACCGTAAGCCGGTCGGACCTCACCCAGAGCGGCCTGAAAGTCTGTCTGGGTGACCTTGAGGTCCTCGATGTCGGGCTGATTCCCCAGGTTGTTCACATCCACGTTGCGGCTGAAGGCGAAGGAAGCTGCTGACCGGCATAGGCCCGCGATCTCCGCGCCAGAGAAGTTCCTCGTGACGCCGGCCAACCACCCCAGATCCACATCCCCCGCTAGGCGATCCGATTCCTTCATGTTCTCAGTGTGGATCCGCAGGATCTGCAGCCGCCCAGGCTCATCCGGAAGCCCGATTTCCACGTGCACCTCTAGACGGCCAGGTCGCAATAGGGCCTCGTCAATCATGTCCATTCGATTCGTCATTCCAATCAGAAGAATGTTGTTGAGGGAGTCGACTCCATCGATTTTCGACAAGAGTTGATTCACTATCGAATCGTTGACGCCAGCGCCGCTCGGGTTGGACCCGCGTGACTTACAAATGGCGTCTATCTCATCGAAGATGATAATGTGCAGGCTACTGTTGTCACCCTTCGAGCGTTGTTCCTCTTCCGCATCTTTGAAGAGGGCCCTGATGTTCTCTTCCGACTGACCAACAAACTTGTTCAACACCTCTGGACCATTTACGATCTTCGGCTCACGAGCTTTGAGTGCTTTGCCGATTTGTCGGGCGATTAATGTCTTGCCGGTGCCAGGGGGACCATACAGCAGCATACCCTTCACGTGCTGAATGCCCAACTCCGCAGCTACGTGTGGAGGGAAAACACGAGAGGCAAACGCTCTTCGAAAAATATTCTGAAACTCGGAATCCAAACCTCCAATCCCTAAAGCTTGAAAGTTGAAGTTAGATTGAAATAAGTTCCGGGTCCGAACTTTTTTGCTGGTAACGACAACATTGGCGCCCTCTGCTGCCTCTATGTCGAACTGCGAACCGTGAGTCCAGAATTCAACGCGAACAAACCTACCTCAGTCGAAGCATCAAGGGTACCGTGCAGTATAGGAGAGCTCGACTTGCCATCTACCACTGGCGGCTCCATCTTCAGCACCTTCAGTTGGAGAGTGGTCCCATCCTTTTCTAGAGGGAACAGCTGACCAGCAGAGAGGACACATTCACCGAATCGAGCGCGAAATAACGTCTCAATGTCGGCGTCGGCAACCTTCGCGCTGGCGTCCCGCTTGACAGTGGCGATAGTAAGGGCCAGGCTGGCCACGGGCATCTGTGTGTATGCGAGCGGCGCCCCACTGTTGGCTTGCTCCAGGCCATGATGGGCAGCTGCTCGCCCAGTCCGATTCGAGCCGAGGTCCGCTGAAGTTTATTCAACGCCACATTCCCTTGATCCACGGTCTTCAAGGGTTCGACAACCAACACAAGCCCCTTCACGGACGCCTGGACAGGTCCTTTTCCACGGAACTGGATCTCATCGGAGGTGGATTCTCACCTCTGCTTTCAACTGGTCGAAGTCTACCGGATGGACATACGCGCGGTTCGTAAATGCAAGCGAACTATCGGGAAGGTTGCAACTGATGAGCATTTAATTCTCGAATAAATGCCTCACGTGGGCCTAGAGACTCCCTACAGGATAAATCACCTGGGGAACGGTCTTCCTACAAAGCCACTATTGAGTTCTATGCATTAACCACGTCAAAGAAATTCAGATTTAATATGTCGGGCTTCAGGGAGACCTTCACCAAGGACTCCTCGTGAGTGGCCCGCGACGGTTTTCCCTAATCTTCTTGCAGATCGAACCTTCTTAACTACGATGACACAGCGTCCCTGTTCTTCACGGGCACTGTGATGCTGACTGTGCTAGTGCCCTGGACGTTGTATTTTTTCCGGAACAGGGTGGTTTCTCCACGGGCCAAAATCCTTCGCAAGTGGTTCCCAACGACAGGACCGGCGCAGTCTCTACGCCAATATTGCATGTGCTCTCTGTGCGTTGACCATCGGTCAAATGTCGTCGACCAAGAGGGTAAACGTCTGAGTGCTAAGAACACTCGGAGCTTCTGGATGCAGGTGGTTGCGTTGAGTGGGCTGTGGTGCTTCTTCATCTATCTGATCTCGCTGATGCTGGTTATGCAGCCACAAGTGGCGGCCTTCGACCCGTTCGCCATTTTGAATCTAGCCCACGACGCCACTGAAAAGCAGATCAAGAAGGGGTACCGACAGCTGTCGTTAAAATTCCATCCCGACAAGAACCCCAACGACAAGACGGCTGCCGCGACCTTCATGCTCATTGGCAAAGCCTATCAAACCCTAACAGACGAAACTGCTAAGAAGAACTACGAGAAATTCGGTAATCCTGATGGACCGGGCCCTATGAAGATAGGCATCGGCCTCCCTCGGTTTCTCGTTGAAGAGGAGAATCAGGTATTCATTCTGATTCTCTTCTTCTTCGTTCTGCTAATATTTATTCCGATGCAGTTCATCTCTCTGTATCATCAGCAGAAGAACTACTCTTCGAATGGCACCCGCGTAGATACGGTCCAATTCCTCTCTTTCTACATGAACCAGCAGACCAAGAGTGAATCACTTCCCGAATTCCTCGCCGCTTCAGCCGAAGTAAGGGACATACCTCTTTACCCTAAGGAGGAGGAGGGCCTTTCCACGCTCATGAAGAACATCGATGATCCTCATAAACTACAACTGTCGTCTCCGGTAATTGTGCGTAACTACTACGTCATTCTGGCCCACCTCCACAGGAAGCACCATCTACTGACGCCTGAGCTGCAGGCTGACTTGAACAAGATTCTGAAGGCGGCTGTCGTCGTCACGCAGACTATGCTCGAACTGGCGTTTATCAACAATTGGTATTCCTTGGTCCAACCTGTCATTGAGTTCCGGAGATCTCTGGTGCAGAGCATTGACAGCCAAAATGTGTTGCTTCAGCTGCCTCACGTGACCAGCGACATGCTTTCCGAGCTGCCTGTTGGCAATAATGCTCTGTGGAAGTTGGCCGACGGAACCGAACGACCCGGACTAGCGTCACTTTCGGGCGACCAGCGGCTGGATGTGTCTATGTTTCTGGCTCACTTGCCTAGAATGACTCTCGAAGCTGTGGTGGAGGATGCGGACGACTTGATCCCTGGAGATGCTGGGTCCGTGAAAATTTCTCTCAAGCGTTCTAACCTGTCCGAAAAGACCAGCGCCGGCGTGACGCACGCTCCGCGATTTCCTGTCCCCAAAGAAGAAGAATGGTGGCTCCTAGTCCGCGACAAGAAATCCAACCAAATGTACTCCTATAAGAAACTCGCCTCGCCCGCTCGAACCCTCGATGCCACCATCCAGTTTCCTGTGCGTGACGCTGGACCCATCACCCTCATCGTGACTGCTATGTGTGACTCCTATTTGGGTGTCGACGTGCAGGCAGAAGTGTCATTTGTGGCAAAACGACCGGACCAAGTTAACAGACAGGTGCTAGTGCACCCGGAAGACGCTGCTCTTGATGATGAGCCCACCCTCCTGGCCGGAATGATGGGGGACCTGATGTTTGACGAATCCAGCGAAGAGAGCTCTGACGAATGATGTGTTTGTGACTGCTGTTTCCTAACTCCCATCGATGCCAAAAACGTCAACGATTAATATCAGAAATTCTCTCCATGTCCGGTAATGGGCTCAAGATGGAGATAAGGATTGGGCGTAACTACCGCCTCTCTCGGCGTATAGGCTGTGGCTCCTTTGGGGAGATTTACCTTGGGGTGGACCTTGTTCAACACAAGGAGGTCGCAATAAAGATGGAGAACGCCAAGAGGAAGAACCCCCACCTCTTTTATGAAGTGAAGCTCTACCGTCTCCTTCAAGGGGGGGCGGGAATCCCCAACATCTACTGGTATGGGCTTGAGGGCGAATATTTCGTGATGGTGATGGATCTGCTGGGTCCTTCCCTTGAGGATCTTTTTAACTACTGCGGCCGCCGCTTTCAACTGAAGACGACTTGCATGCTTGCTGATCAGATGATCCAAAGGATTGAGTACGTTCACAACTTGGGAATCATCCACAGGGACATCAAGCCTCATAATTTCTTGATGGGTCGGGGACGCCACGATAGAATGGTCTACATTATCGATTTCGGACTGGCTAAGAAGTACAAGGACTCCCGCACGAATCAGCACATAAGCTACCGCGAAGGGAAAAGCTTGACGGGAACAGCCAGGTACGTATCGCTGTCGACTCACTTGGGAGTGGAGCAATCCAGACGCGACGACCTGGAGTCGCTGGGGTATGTGTACATGTACTTTGTTCGGGGTTCCTTGCCGTGGCAAGGTTTACGAGCGGTCAACAAGAAGGATAAGTACGATAGAATCATGGACGTCAAGTTGGCCACGCCGTTGTCACTGCTGTGCCAGAACTACCCTGCAGAATTCCAAGCCTACTTGGTGTACTGCAGGTCCTTGCGCTTTGTGGAACGACCAGACTATTCTTTTTTGCGCAGGCAGATGAAGTCGTGCCTTTTCAGAGAGGGACATGGATACGATTTCCTGTTTCAGTGGATGGACGTCCCAGAGAAAGAGCAAGAGCTGGAAGCGTCTGCCGAGGAGGTTGTTGTTGTCGCGTGAAGTCGCGTGTGTGCCAAAAAATACGGTAGCGTGGCAGATTAGTGAAGAAGGCGGAGCATTTTCTACTATTCTATTTCATCTGGCGAACGCCTCGTCAAAAGATTTCCCTTATTTCGATGGACCTAAGCCAGATTGGCGCGGCTCTCTCACATCTCGCCGACGGCACTTCGAGCCACCACGACAAGCTGGAAGCGCAGCAGGTCCTAGACCGTGGGTGGTATACGTCCAGGACACGCAGACTGTGCGCGACCAGAGGCATGGCATGTCCTGTTGACATTGGCAGCCAACCAGAATACGCAGCTGGAGTTCCGTCTGTGGGGTTTGTCGTCTCTGGTTGATGTGGTGGAGTTGATGGACGTGGCCAGTAGAAGTCAGCTGAGGCAGGAAATGCAGCGGTCAATCGGAGCTTGGGCTGCTGACGTTCCGGTGGTCGTCGGCAAGGCCAGCCTACTCTTTGTGCGTCTGTTGCGAGTGGACTACCCGTCTCGATGGCCCACTGCTTTCACTGAGGTCATCGATCTCATTCTCGCGCCGAACGTGGATTTGGTGGAGCTTGGGTTCCGAATAATGATTGCCCTTGATGAGGAGGTTGTTTCGGAGGCCTCTGGCTTTCCGAGAGCGCAGGCAATGGTTATCAAGGACCACCTACGTAACACACAGCTCGAACAGCTGATGAGCGCCCTGTACAATCGACTGTCGGCTCTAGCCACCGAGACCTCCGCGCCAGCAACGCTCGCGCTGACTTATGGCATTGAGGCCCTGGGCTACACCTTTGGTTGGGTGGATCTGGTGCTGGTGGCCACCACACCGCATATCGATTTCCTGATGGCGCTCACGAAACATCAGGAGGCCGGCGTTCGCAATGAGGCATGGGAGGCGGCGGCGTGGCTCCTCAACAAACGGGCTCCGGGATTCAAAAAGGTGGAGCTGACTTCCATGCTGCTACCAGCCATTCTCGCTCCTAGCGTCGAGCCGAGCCAAGCCTACTATGACACCCTTAACATCTGTGGCGTGGAACTCGTCGACGCTCTTGTGGACCTGGTTCCAATGGTTAACGGTACCTACGAACCAAAGACGGCCGAGGAGGCGTTGTACAGCGGAGGCGTCCCGCCGGCGACTGCCCAGCTGCTGCTGCAACGAGGATGGGAGATGACGTCACAAGTCTACGACGTCAGTCTAAAGGCACTTCAGCGGATATCGCTTGAAGACAGCGCCGTTCTGGAACCGTTCCTAAACAGTTTTGTTAAGCTGGTCACCACTTACGTTGAGAAAGGCATTCCATTGCAGTTGGCGGAGTCTACAGTATGGGCCTCGTTGCTGAACTGTCTCAATGGTCTATTTTTAGTTGTGCAGCTCCCTCCGTCCGCAGACCTGCATGAGGACAGTCCAGTCTTAGAGGCCCGAGATCAATGGGTAGTTGTTATGCGCCGTATCCTGCGGTGGCGGCGAGACACCGCCGCGTTGGAGTGGATACAGCAGCGGATGGATGATCTGGCAGCGGGTCGGTTAACTGTTCCGGCTGCGGAGGCATATCTGGCGCTGTTGTACACCTATCTCGATTGTTGGAAAGACCTCAGCAAGCCCTTTAAGGCTCGTCACGGCGTGTCGACTGTCCTTAGCTCGCTGTTCTCGCTACCCCAGCTGCCTGCGCAGTCAGTCCCCTTCCTGACACTTTACTTCGACCTGGTCGCCCGCGTTTCAGTCCAGTATGGGCTGCTTACGTCTGGGGCTCGTGAGCACATGGTGCTTAATTTGTTGAGCCCGAATGGACTTTTTTCGGGGGAAGGTGTCCTTGTGACCAAGGCATCAGTGGGATTGCTGAGGTTAGTTCGCAACAACCACTCGTCCTTTGTGACACTCACTCCGCAGATTATCGCGTCGCTTGCGCCGCTGCTGGAGGTTCCAGTTCTCGGCTTGTCGTTCGCAACACAGGCACTCAACGGCCAGCCCTGGCCAGCCAACGATGGCAACTACTTGTTCGACGATCAGCTTCGGGTGTTTGCCGTGGCAGGCATGCTGCTCAGGTCATCTCCTGAGCGAATTCCGAAGGCGTTGAGTATCGTTGGCATGCTCAACCAGTCACTTCTTCGGGCTGAGCCGTCGTCAAACTCAGCGGTTGCTGTCTTTCTGGTTACTCGCTGTTTGCAGTGCCTGGCACAGCTCGTAAACGCCTTCACTCGCCCTGACCCACAATACATGCCACTCTGGCACTCGTGTCTACAGAACCTCGTGTGGGCCATGACACACTTTGGAGACTCGCCTGACGTGCGCTCCGCCGTTTTGCAACTCTGCCGGCGGGTTGCCGTGTCGTTGAAAGCCGACAGCATTACCGTCGTAAAGGAGGTCTGTCTTTGCATTTTGGAGAAGGTTTACGCCTCCCTCTCGACAGATCAGGCTGGTATCTCGTTCGGTCGGATTCTGCCTAAGGAGGAGCTCTGCCATCTGTCGAACTTCGTTGCGTACGCATGTCATATTACTGACGGCACGTCGCTGCTTCTGCTAGGCGGTGATCCGGCCTTCTTGGAGCGGATTCTTCGAGGTAACCAGGAGTGTGCTGATGTTTTGGACACCGACGATCTACAAGTACAGTCTCAAAGGTTGGACGTGCTGGTTGCCAGTTTCTTATTAACTGAGAGCGTGTGTAGGGAGGCACAGGACTTGCCTGAAGTGCTCGGCCAGGTTCCATCTGTAGGTAGGCTTCTCATGCTACCGGTAGCACCTACCACTGAGAAGGACATCCAGATCATGGCAAGCCAAGCTTCCTCCTGGAAGATCCTCGCAGACAGGGTTAGCTCTGTCGCTCCAATCGACTTTCTGGCCGCTGCCCGGAAATTCGCGTCGTTGTTGGTTGTCATGCGACCTAATCGGGCAATGGATGTCAAGTTTATCGGAGAGGTCGCTGAGCTTTTCAAAAAGCTGTTAGCCTCCAAGCCCGAGCTCTCCTCGGATCTCTTAAGTATCCTGGCCCAGGCTCTGCCTACCGTGGACGAGCAAAGTGTGATGCAGTGCTTGGAGCGCGTTACTGCGGCCAGCAACCCCCGTGATGTGCGAGACCCTTTGGTGCATCTCGTACAGGTGACGAAGACTTGATGCCAATTTGTGTTCAAAAAACGTGAAGGCGCCTGAAATTATGGTCAGATTGGGTGGGTTGTGTTGCACAAAGTTAGCACAGTATCCTGCAAATAAACTTCTTCTCCAGCAGCGATGTTTAATAGAGTGTGTCCAGCAGCGGGAAAGGGGGTAAAGGTGTAAGTTGGGGCTCCGGGTACTCCTCCGGAAAATTCAAGCCTAACGATGAATGAACGGTGGATGGGGTTGACACGTCAAACCAGACCGGAGATGATCTGATTAACGACAGAAACGGTCACCTACGTTGAATCGGCGCTGGGGCTCGGAGACAGGAGGGACCGACAGTGGGCCACAGGCGCACTGAGGAAACTAGGGTCCAGACTCGGAAGGGGCACCAGGTCCGGTGCCGTGGTGTCGCCTAGACTACAGTACAACGACAGTATCTGCGAGAACAACTCGGATGAAACGTTAGCATCTTCAACAGCCGGCGGGCACTCTACCCTCTTGCACCTAAGCTCATGATCGCCATGTGCAAAAGGGCAATACCTTTTATAGCACTTCGGGAACTGATTGCACATCTGCGTCTTGTATACTGACGGATGGTACATCTGTTCCTCCTTGGTATGGCTGAATGCGCACTTCCTGCCGTGGGGGCACAGGTTTTTGACTCGCATCCTGTTCATCTTAAAGGAAAACTCCACGCGAGGGCACAGCTTCGATGAGTATGCAACCGTATAAGGATTACGCC
>NW_027179151.1:0-1720 GCF_019968985.1 Porospora cf. gigantea B | reverse complement strand
TCGTGGATGAGTGCAAGTCGATGATGTCGTCTCCCAGTTCTCCTTGGTTCGATCAAACCTGCAAGGATTACTGCGACCACTACGCTTCTGCTTCTCAAAAGCCCTGGTGTCCTGATCAGTCAAGTGCTGATGCTGTGGCCGACTGTGTCGTAAAGAACTTTAACTTTTGCGCGAAGTCATCTGGTAACGTGACCACTGCTCCTCCAGCACCTCCGACAATTCCTACCGCTCCCCCAGTGCCTCCTACAATTCCCACGGCACCCCCAGTGCCTCCAACAATTCCTACGGCTCCCCCAGTGCCTCCAACCATTCCTACGGCTCCCCCAGTACCTCCAACAATTCCCACTGCTCCAGTACCACCTACGCCTCAGGACGATGACTGTGTCTTCGACCCGGCTGACGTGGGGAAGTGCATCGACTGGTCCGTTAACACTTACGCTATGGAGTATGACCTTCCCTCAAGCATGGCCCAAGTTGTGTGGAATCGGAAAGTCGTGGAGACGGATGAAGGTATCAGAATCCAAAGACAGAAGCTACAGGAGTTGTACTCCAAGTATCCTGAAGGCACCAGGCAGTTCATTGAAGCCGGAACTGTTCGCAGGAATGCTGTAGTCGAGGCTGTCACGGAAGGTAACGCCAACAACCCCGTCAATGTGAGGCGAGTTGAGGCCATTCTGAGTGCCAATGACTTCGACAAGATTTTCCCTGTGAGGCATCATCAGTATTCATACTTGAATTTCCTAAAGGGCGTCGCGAAGTTCCCAACGTACTGCAGGACGTACAATGACGGACGCGACTCTGATGCTATTTGTAGGAAGCTGTTGGCCACGTCCTTTGCTCACTGGAGTCAGGAAACGGGCGCTCACTGGTCGACCATGACTGCTGCAGATATCGACAGCGACCACAAGAATGCTGGAGCTTCATACTACCCTGGCAAGATTCCTGAGCATGTACAGGGACTGTATTTTATATCCGAGTTCGGTTGCTCTGAGACTGGATCCAGTTGTGAGTATTGCTCCATTCGCCACAAGTACGACGAGTTGCTCATGCCCTGCGCCAAGGACGGCGGTGCCAAAAAGTACTTTGGACGGGGTGCCAAGCAACTTTCATACAACTACAACTACGGCCCTTTTTCACGGGCTATTATGGAGGACGGCTTCAAGCTGATTAGGGAACCTCAACTGGTTGCGAACACCTGGCTGAATCTGGCCTCCGCCATCTGGTTCGCCATCAAGCCGCAGTCACCGAAGCCTTCCATGCTGTCCATTGCTGATGGGTCTTACACCCCTTCTGCTGGCGATCTGGCGAAGGGCATCACTGCAGGTTTCGGCGCCACTATCAACGTCATCAACGGAGCAGTTGAATGCAACAAGGGAGGGTCCACCGATATACGCGCTGCTAATCGCATCACGAGCTACAAGGCTTTTGCTGAGATTCTCCACGTGGACATTCCGGCCGACGAGGAACTCGACTGTGCTCGCCAGGGTCTCTTTGGAGACGACTCCAACGCCAAACTAGAGCAGTACTTCGAGAACGACTGGAAGAGCGGCTGCAAGATCGTCGGATACCAGACAACTTGGGAGGCGTCTATTCCGGGGGCATACGAGTCCTGCGTCAATCTTATCTACGGAGATTACACTGTGAAGGTCAACGGCCAGAGCTTTGATGGACCTTCTTGGTCGCCTTAATCGAGTTTTTGACTTGTTTTTATGAATAGACC
>NW_027179150.1:0-13902 GCF_019968985.1 Porospora cf. gigantea B | reverse complement strand
CCATTTGGCTCTTGATTATCATATGGATTAGTATTTAGTTCACTCTGCACATTGCTGCCCTATAACGTCAAGCACATTCACTCTGCACAGCATCACCCATAACGTCAAGCTGCCCTATATTTTGTTGCTTCAATGCCAACGTACTTCACGTTGGACCACATAATCGAATCTGAGGAAGAAGAAAAGCAATACGGTACCGCGTCAGCTCATCGCAGCGGCCGCCTCACAGCGAAATACAAACCGTCAGAGCCATTCCTTTTTCATAAGGTACGGAATCAATTTGCCGACTTCCCTTACCTACGATAGTCTAGGAACCTAAGGCTATTGATGCTGATGAGGAATCACACGTCTACTGACTCTTCCACCTCTACTGTTCACGCCGCGCCGCATATTGGCACAATACCTTGAGATGCTGCGACAGACTGCTAACGAAGAATCCCCCTTGATGTTGTCCCTTGCTAGCTACGGGCAGGTGGGGGCTGCCTTGTCCCTCAACCTCCAGCTCAACCGAGACGCAGCTAGTTCTCAACACTTCGGCAAGCCTCCAAGGCGTCAGATGCCGTCGCTGTTGTCTCCAACCATAACTGTACACCATGACACAGAAGTGGGGACCAGCACCACTAGCGGCACCACTGTGAGGCCTATGGCGGAGTCTACCGAATTGGAGGAAGTGGTTCTGTCATTGGCGGGAGGCTTGGCTGATAAACAAAAAGTCTGGGACAAAGGAAAGTGCGGCAAGGGGCAGCGCAGCAAAGGTAGAAGCCAGAGGCGAACGAGTGAGAATACCGAACCCCTCATCTTGAGGGGGGGGCCGGAGCTCGACACTCACTGGCTTCATCAATGTGATACGTACCTCGATGCTTACCTGGCTCCGAGACGGAATCTCTGTGTTGCCACTCCCCCTAAGGTGCCATTCGAGGTGAGGTTTGGCAACGAAGAGGAATGGACGTCAGATGAACTCATTTGCGCCGATAGCCTTCCAGGCCACCTGTTCGCACTTCGCCACGCTATGGGCGAGAAGTCAGAGCACTTAACAAAGCAGGTGTTAACAACGCGGGACGAGCTCTCATTCTATGTGGCGTGCGTGAGCTGTGTGGTCGCACACAACGTGCACGACAAGTGCCTGGAGAAAGAAACTCTCTGTGAGCTAATGAACGAGTACCCCTTCCTGGAGCGGCCTGAGAACTCCTCCTGGTTGCAGTCAGTATCCCTGCAGCGAATGCTCTTACTACGCGCGAGGGCGAGTTTTAACCTTTCGAACGCCACGTTGACTCTGCTGGGCCTGCTGCGAGACACGGCAGTCGCCCTTGAGGCTACGCTTTGTGATGCGGCGAACGGTCCACCAGACTGCCTCCCCCAGTTGGCGCCTGCTCTTGTAAAATACGAGGAGGCGGTACGCGCCCATAGCACGGTTAAGGATACTTGCGACGAGAAGGAGCGCCTCTTCTGGTCGTCCTTCGCGAAACCTAGGTTTTTGAAAAGGGCGACGAAGAGAAACCCCTCCGAAGCAATGCTAAAGAAGCGTGTTGAGGGCATGTCCCGCGACCGGCGGCATTCCTACCTTCTCACCGATGAGGTACGACATGAAATATGTGCACTTCTTGAGCCTATCAACTCATTTGGTGGTGATGCAATACCGTCGATCAACGGCCAGCGGCTCCAGAGGATCATCCATACGGCGGACTACAGAACACTGGGTGGAGTTAACAGTCTGAAGGAACGAGAGAAACGCCGCACGATAGGCGACCACCTCCTCAACGGTCCAAACCTTTATATGATTACTGCCCCCAATCTGCGCAGTGTTCCTCTGGATGTCGCCACGGAGTCACTGGCAGAGAGTGCCATACGTTTCGGACTCGCGCATATCTATATGCTGTTGAAGACGCTGCTCGTTAGGAGTGGGGAATTCAGTGTTGTGGGGGAAGGAGATTCCTCCTCGGGGAGAGAATCTGGTGGAGATTCCGAACGACATGAATCCCCATAGGAAACGAATCCCCATAGGAAATGAATCCCCATAGGAAATGAATCCCCATAGGAAATGAATCCATAGGAAATGAACCCCCATAGGAAATGAATCCCCATAGGAAATGAATCCCCCGTAGGATATGAATCCAATCACGACATATCGTCCACGTACAATAAAATTTTGTTGAGTGTTGGACGCCTGGTTACGTAGAACTGGCGATTTGGGAAAACGTCCTTTAGGGCATGCGTTGTGGTTTAACTGAGGCCGAGAGAGCTGCTGCAGAGTTCGACCGGCAGACGAGAAGCGGAGACGACAGCACGGCTCCAAAAGATCCGTACAACCCTTTGGTGGAAGCTTTCGACAGGCGGGCCTACCAAGACCGGAAGTACGAGCAGAACTCCAGACGCAGCGAGCACAGCCACGTGGGAGAGCGACCTGAGAGGGCCTCCCGGTGGCGACATGACCGCTTCGACGACCACCGAGAGGTGCGACGTGTGCGGAGCGACGAACCCCCTCTGCACGACACCCGAAGAGGCGCGTGGCGCTCGAGGGCTGGGGGAGTCTACTTGCCACCTCCTCACGAGGATGAGCGCCCTCGAAGCCGGGACCCCCAACGAGACTCTGGTATTGAGCGACTCGGAGAGGAACCTGGCTACAGGCGACGGCGTTCCAGGAGCCGGGACCGTCCACAGAGGCGGGCGTCTCCTTCGTATCGTCTCGACTAGCATTTTTCGACGAGACCGTTGTTAGTGTTACATCCACAAGTCGCTTGGACCACTGTCTGTGAATTGGGACCGCCCCGCTTCTGCAATAGTAACAGTCAAACTGTTGACGTTCAGGTTAGGCAGGGTCTCTCTGACCAAACTGGCCACCCAGGCGTTCAGGGCAGCCTTATCGGCCTGTTGCTTGCCTCGGCCGACTATTAGGCATTGGCCTTCGGCTATAAACAGGGCGTTGGCAGTCAATAGCTCAGGGCGCTTCGGTGGCGATTCTTGTAGCTGGGCCCCCAGATGCTGCCAAAAGCTAGCTATAGAGGAACGCATCAGCCATGAGCGGCTTATGGAGCTGGTCTCGAGCGCCTGCTCGGTAGGCTCCGTCTTCGAAAGCAAAGCCGCCAAATGTGGCGCATCCAGCAGAGAGGCATCGTCTGCCGGCACATCCATCAGCAGCACTCCCGCCCTTCTTTCGGCCTCAAAAAACGTGCGCAGCGAGCTAAGCGCCGCTGGCCAGACGGCTTCTTCCATGCCCTGAGACGCAATAGCCGAGGCGAAGCGCTCCGCCAACGAGACTCCAGTCTTGAGCGCCGATTCCCTTACGAGGTCCACGGCCGAACGGTTGAGTTGGGCTTGCACTGCCCGACTGTCTATGAGTGGAGTGTCCACGCCGTGAAGGGTATCCTTCAGGATGATGTGGATGGCCCCAGCTCCCTTACGCTCGAAGTGCCGGCAGATCCGCACCAGACCTAGCATCAGATCGATCTGCGAGGCTGGCGATAGCGCTGACACCGCGGGTTCACACGTGAGCACAGCCTTCTGCAACTCTGCATCCAGAGCGCTCAGAGCCGTGCTCTGATCCGCCACGTTGGCCCGCGGCACCGACCTCACCAGACGCTCGAAGTGACAGAGAAGGGTGGGGATGCGGTTGGCCATCATCACTGCTAAGTGCTTGAGAGGTACCTGCGGAATGAGCCTAGTGACATAGGATACATCGGCCAGAAATAGGCCTGCGCCATTCATGATGGCCTGCTCCACTGCCTGCGTACCGCTCACGAAGGCTTGCAGGGAACCCGTCTTGGTCAAGGCTACCAGCCCAGGGATGCAGCTAGCGACGTTGACCATTATTGATAGGCGTAGCAGAACCCCACCCAACTCACCAAGCAAGCGTGTTCTGTGGAGGGGGGTGACCAGCTGGGCGGCCTTTAGCGCGGTCAGAATGACTTCGAAGCTCTCAACGAACACATTGGCGCTCTCGCTCCTGGCGAGCGTCTCTAGGCCCAGAAAGAAGAAGCCCGCGAGCTCGTCAACGGCGACCTCAGGTTCACTCCAGTCAATGTGCTGACGAGTCAACAGTAGCGTGGGGAGCCCCACTTCCAAAATCACGTGCGACACTAGACCTTTCAGGGTCGGTGCCGTTTTCCATTCTTCAAAAGTCTCGAGAAGCTGCCCTGACCAGAGACTGAGTAAATACTCCTGGCAGATGGCATGCATGTCGATGGGCAAGCAAAGCTGCTGGGCTACGCCGATGACCTTGGCCATCTGCTCTGGCACAGGCAATTGCATCTTCGGGTAGGAGGGAAGCTTGGTGTCTTCCAAGTGAGCACCTAGGCGAAGCATGGCCTTGGTGGCCGCCGCAGTGATCTCCTCCACTAGTTCGGGAAGCTCCTCTCTAAACGTGAGGGCTACTGGCAGCGTGTTGCTCAGCAGATCGACCGCGCCGCCGAGGTCGTTGTGCAGGTACAACTGCTTCACCGTCACCGGTAACTCGCCAAGCGTTTTCAAAGTCGTCAACAGAGAACGGATTTCGAGAAGGTGCTGCATTCGTCGGGATCGGTCATGATGTATGGACTGCAGTTTTAGCGAACACACGCTAACGGACGACAGGCAGTCTGCCAACTTTTCCAATTCGGGTTCCAGGTCATCCACTGTGGAAGCCAGGCCCTCGATGACCTCTGCGTTGCTCAAAAAGCGCTCGTAGTTCTCGTAGATAACCATCTCCAGACTCGATTCCAGCGACTTGGATTCCGCAACCAGCCGAATGGAGAGATCATCGAGCTCGTCGGCGGTCTTCGTCCGCAGAACGTTGCCAATGTAGTCAGAGACGCTGTCTGTCATCTATTCCTGTGGGGTTTTGTTTTTTTTTGCCCAAATTCTAGTCTGTGGAAATGCCAGCAGATCCCCAGTGAGTCATGAATCGGTAAAATACTTAGAAGAAGAAGCGCTCTGAAGAAAAGCGCCCTAGCTGCTCCTGCACCTTCACCAGAACCCAGAAAGTCATGCCTAAAGAAGACTGCGTCAACACTTCCCCCTAATCCTCGAAAGCCTACGTCATCAGACTCTTGGGAGGAGCGGAAGGTGAACCGGTCGAGCAAGATTCGAAATCGGGTCCCAACTGGACATCCCAATCTGGCTAAGAAACTTCTTGCAATGCGGGCTAAATTGGCAATGGAAGAGGACGACAGCGAGTGAATATTTGCAGAGGATTTGAACTTTGCGTTTTAAAATTAGTACTGTGAGTCATCGCATTCGTTGTCCTCACAATCGTTGTCGTCGAATACGAACCGCTTTGCAGCGGCTTCGGCATAGACGATACACCGAAATCGCTTAACGACGGAAGCGAAAAAAAGGTCCTGTGGGACGAGGTCATCGACGCTGTGTGGGTTGCTACCGACCCTCACGTTAGGATGATGTTTTCCAGCGCGTTGAGCACTTCCGCTGTAACAGGCGATCCGAGGTCTTCCGAGACTAGAGGCGCAGTCTCGTCGGCATACTCCTGCATCGACTTTTCGCGGCAATCAGCATGTGTTGGGTTGAACTTCAGGATGAGCTCGCGTGACGCAGCGAGAGTTAGAAGACCCAGTATACGCATTTTGTTGATTCTGCAAATTTCGCGAGTTCTACGAGATGAGCTGCAAGATACGTTCCGCCTGGCGCAGCATGTCGCGTGTGAGCAGATTAAAATTAATTCCGCAAAAAACTAATGGCTCTGATTGAGGTAAGCGATGTTCAATTCAATTCGGCACGAGAGAGTGCGTTGGATCCTTTCGAGTTCGTAGTAACGTTTGAGTCGCGAGCCAATCTTCAAGAAGAGCTGGATTGGCGGCTCATCTACGTTGGAGATCCGACAGACACCTCAGAGGACCAAGAACTCGAGTGCATATCACTGGGTCCAATAACTGCCGGCCACTTGAGGTTTACCATGATCGCAGACCCACCTGACTTCGCCAAGATAGACCCCGACGATGCACATGGTATGACGGTCGTGCTACTGACTGCGTCGTACAGAGAGCAAGAGTTTCTGCGCATAGGGTGGTTCGTGCGTAACGTCTACGAAGACCCTGAAGTAGAAGCTAACCCTCCACCTGAGCTAGACCTACACAATCTTCGCCGAGTAGTACACATGGAGGAGCCGCGGGTGACCAGATTTCAGATCAACTGGGATGCCTGCGACCCGGTTTGCCAGGAGCGGGTGCTAGGCGCAGTCGAGGGAGACGTGGAGTGTGCGTAGTGATTTCATAGGTGACGAGAACGCCGTGTCCGTTTGTCACGGAGTAGCGCCGTTAAACCGCTCATTTCCGATGTCCGACACACAAAGCACATCTGGGTACAGTTCGCAGGACGAAGAGGAAATTATCGAGGAGTCTATCGCTGAGCACGACGTGGCGACTGGCACTGAGAACGACATCGAGGTTACAGGAGCTTTCTCAAAGCTACGGAAGAAGGTCATGAAGGCCCCAGCCGTGAAGAAGGATAACCAGAAAGCCAAGAAGGATGCAGAGATCTGGAGCAAAAAGAGGCTACAGCATGCTGTGACAGAGTGCAACGAGAAACTGAAGACGGAAGGGCTATCCAAAAGTGAGTACTGGGTTACGCCTTCACACAGACCAAAAGAAGAAGTTGCTGCTGAGACTACGCCGGCTTAACATGGCGGTCCAGGGGGAACTTCAGTGGTGCGGTCAGGGAGCCGGCCGGATTTACGACGCGGGAAGGATGAAGCGGCCCCAATCCCACAAGGAGCGCCGACGGTTACGCAAGACTACCTGCTTGCGGTGCGGGTCGTCAGCTCACCTGCTGAGTGAGTGCGATCTGCAAGAGACCACAACCCGACAAGGAAACATCTGCTTTAACTGCGGGTCTACCGACCATATCCTTCGCGAGTGCCTGAAACCTGTGGTAGGCGACAGCCTGCCTTTTGCCAAATGCTTCCTATGCAAAGGAGACGGCCACATATCCAGCCAGTGCCCCAAGAACCCCCAGGGTATGTACCGCAAGGGCGGCGGCTGCCACAACTGTGGCTCCGTGCACCATTTGGTGAAATTCTGCCCTGAACAGCGCACTTTTTCCCACGATGAGAAGAAGCAACGAACCGGTGCCAACTTTGTAGTGAGAGTCTGCAGAACATGCGGCTCCGCGGACCACAAGAGCGTGGAGTGTCCGGAAGGTCCGGGCTGTTTAAAGTGCGGAGAGAAAGGCCACGAAGCAAGGAGCTGTCGGACGAAGGTGCCGAAATTGTCGTAGTCATCAACCGTACAACTCGGATACCTTCGCGTCTACCGTATCCTTCTTGTTCACTGTATACACGAATTGCTCTGGTACTGGTCTTTTGATCCATTCCTCGGGGTCGGCATGGCTGGGGAAGCTGACGTTCACCTCAGCAATTCTCGAGGCCACGATCTGTGCTTCTCTTCCAGATTCAGACAAAAAGATTGTGCATCCGTCCACACCGTCGAGGGTGTAACAGAAACAATTATTCATGACCTGAACTTGGATCTTCTGGCAGCGGACAATCTCGAAACTGGCAATGAGAGAGTCGGCAATCACGTTCACTGTTCGACAATTCTCTACCATGATGGAGTTGCACTTCTTGTCCACTCGCACGGTGCAGTTCTGACAGTTCCGAATGGACACATTCTGCATCATTTTCGTCGGAATGATCTCGATAACGTCGGCGGTGTCCACGGCGTTCTCTACCACCCACTCACGGCCGTGCACCAACACCACGGTGGACTTAGCGACCGGCTCCACGAGCGGCAAGAAATCGATGGGGGCCAGGGTCTTGGCACGCGAGAGACCTGAAGGCGCGGCTGCCAAGGTCGCGGAGGCCCGGCGTTGCTTCTCTGCCACTGTCAGGTGCTTCAGATCTGTGGTCTATGCGCCCAAAGCTCACTTTTCGTTAGGTCGTCACCGCCCTGTTGCAGCTCGGTGAACAGGCTGTTAAAGTCTGGAGCGGACTGCTCTGGGTGCGTCCCTACAGACCTCCGTCGAGATTCCATCCGCCTAATCTGGTACCTCCACGCGGTGTCACGGCTGCTAACATGCGATGTTCGGCGCGATCTCGCACCGTCGCTGCTGTCGCCCAGGTAGAAGCCGACAGACCTTTCATGGTCGAAGGGAACAACCGACGTGCGGGCTGAATGCGGAGGAGCCAGCAGCTCCGGCTCGCCAAGCAGCGACTTTCGCGAACTTTTCGACGCACCTCGGGGCTTTCTCTGCGTTTGGGCGTTTCTTCTGGAGCTCGGTTGCTGGGAAGGCCTCTCAGAGGTCACACTCTGTTGGGGGGCCGTTATCTCCAAACTAGGGGGGCTGCACAAGGACGGGTCCCGGCTCTTTGACTGAGTCTTCTTGGAGCTTACCCCGGTAGACACCCGTCTTGAACTGCTTTCATAGCGGGTCGCCACGGCCAACACGTCATCTGCGTCGACGGCACAGTGCGTCATGCATCCCCGTGTGAGGCTACTCCGAACGCTAAGTCGAGACCAGGTGGAAGTTGGTGATGGCATCTCGTAAAATACTGTCTGTCGTGGCGTAAACATTAGCGAAAAGCGTATTTGTTGAGTCAATGTGAGATAGAGCGTCCAAGGACACTGTGAAATGCGTGTAGCGACGAGAGGGTTAATTGCCCAGCGAAACAGAAACTGGGCAATTATGTACTGCTGTTGCTTCACAGCACCGGAGGAGGCGGAGCTGTGCATCACGAAGCCCGTTACGGTGTACGTACGGAGTAAGCGGTCTAACCCTGGAAAGATCTCTCAATCGTTTAGCACGGTGCGCGATTCTCCCGTGGTCATTGTCCATGCCGACGAGATGACGAGCGAGCACCTTGAAGACTCAATTCAGTGGAAGCCCCTGCCGTCGTCTCACAGGTCTGCCTCGAACGAAGACTCGCCTTCTTTGCAGAGCACTCCAGATATGCAGATGGCTACTGGCGAATGGGACGACGTCACCCAGCTCTCAGATCTGCCTTCGAGCACTGCTGTAACGGCTTTGGCGGCGTCAGATCTAATACTTCGCGTCCCAGTATCAGTGAAGGAGCGGCAGTACTACGTCGAGATTGAGGAAAACGGCCGCAAGGTCCAGAGAAAGTACGGTTTGTCGCTCGTACCCACCGCCGTGTAAGTTTTTAATGAATCAACCGTCGACGCATTTCGCCTCCTCGGCGGATTTCGCGGCACGTTTGGCTGCGGCTCGCTCGCACTTCGCTTTCTTACGAGCTGCGCGCTCGGCTGCCGCCGCCTCGCGATGCTGCTTGTCAGCTGCCTTCTTCTTGGCCTCGTTGCTGGCCTCGTTTGACTGCTCTGCCCAGCTGTCCTGGAGAGGCACCGTCAGGTTGAACGTCGCCTCGTTTTCGTCCTTTGTAAAGAAGCCGACCCTCTCGCACTGAACAGCTTCTCCAGGCTGCAAGCACAGCATGCTCTTCTCGATCAGACCGTTACGCACCACTAGCGACTGAGGGTTGATAAGCTCCGTCCAGGGCTTGTCCGTAGTAACCTCGGGCTCAGGCACGGAAAAGAGACGGTCGTACATGTTGAAGCGTACTGGCGAAGCCTCCGAAGCACCCAGCCAGTGCAGCGTACCCTTGACCTTCCTGCCGTCAGCTGGCGCGTTCCCACCCTTGGTGGTCGGGTCGAAGGAGCAGTGAAGGGCCACCACCTCACCATCCACCTTCTCAACGGATGTGCATCGAATCCAGTAGCCGTACTTTAGCCTCACTTCTGCTCCTACAGCCAGCCGAAACCACTTGGGAGGAGGGACCTCGACGAAGTCATCGCGATCGACGTAGACCTCCTTCCCAAAAGATACTGTGCGCGTGTCCTCAGGTCGGTCAGGGTGGTTGGGCACCTGCAACTGTTGTTCCGGGCCCGTCCAGTTGTCGATGATGACTTTGAGGGGGTTGATCACCGCCATTCGTCGTGGCGATTCTTGCAGCGCCTCCCGGACGCAGGTCTCCAACAGCTCAAAGTTCTGCGTGTTGTTTCGCTTCGCTACTCCCACGCGGGCAGCAAAATCGCGGATGGCCCTAGCTGGATACCCTCGACGGCGCATGCCAGCTATCGTTGGTAATCGTGGGTCATCCCAACCATCCACCCAGTTTTCGTTGACCAGGATCTGGAGCTTACGCTTGGACATGACCATATACGTCACATTCAGTCGCGCGAACTCAATCTGTCTTGTGGGGAAGATGCTCAGAACCTTCTGGAACCAGTCGTACAGTGGTCGATGCACCTCGAACTCCAGCGTGCATACCGAGTGCGTAATGTGCTCAATAGAGTCAGACTGGCCATGAGCGAAATCGTAAAGTGGATATACGATCCATTTGCTTCCAGTGCGGGGGTGCTCCTCACGCTTAATTCTGTAGAGGGGGGGGTCACGCATCAGGGGGTTGGCGTGGGCCATGTCGATCTTGGCCCGGAGGATTCGGGATCCATCAGGGTGCAACCCGTCTCGCATCTCGTGAAACAACTTCATGTTCTCCTCGGGAGTCCGATTCCTGAACGGAGAGTCGACGCCTGGTGTTGTCGTGTTACCCCTGTTCTCGCGTACCTCCTCAGGTGTTTGGTCGTCTACGTAGGCGACACCATCACGTACCATCTTTTCAGCGTATCCGTAGAGAGTGTCGAAGTAATCGGAGGCATAAAAGAGGTTCTCACCCCAGCTGAAGCCTAACCACCTGATATCTCCCATGATGCTGTCGATATACCGCTGTTCTTCCTTTTCTGGATTCGTATCGTCGAAGCGCAAGTGACAGATACCCCCAAAGTCCCTAGCTAAACCGAAATTCAAGCAGATGGACTTGGCATGACCCAGGTGGAGGAAGCCATTGGGTTCTGGGGGAAACCTCGTCACAATGGCCTGGTGCTTCCCGGCTTTCAAGTCGTCCTGAATGATTTGCTTGACGAAATTGTTGGGTACAACTTCTTGCTGGGCCATGGTCGAAATACTCTTTTTAGTGTACCGCAGTACACATCTCGGCTTTCAACTGAAAATCCAGCTTTGCAATGTCTGCGTACACTCCTGGCTTCCGACTGTACCAACCAACCTCCGAGGTTGAGCGTCGAGGTGGTTTCCGACAGGAGAACATTTCTCCTGTAGCCAAGAGTTATCTGGCTCCGGATCCCCTGTGGGCGGGGTCTGGGGCTGCAGGCCAATCGGTTATGGCCACGGTGCTCCAGATGGAACGGACCAAGCTGTCAGCGGCTTCTCTGCTCAGTCTCGCGGAGGTTGTGTCCTGTTTAACCGCTCTAGGCGTGGTTGCGGCGGCGGGTTGCTGGATGCTTGATGCTGTTTCCGACTCCGATCTATTCTGCTCTCTAATCAGCACACGACGACTGCTGGCCTTAGTCTTTGTCGTCGTTCAGTTCGGACTTCTCTTCGCGGTTCGGCAGTGTGAGTTCTGCCTCCCTCGCTTACGCAGCCCTCGTTTCGCATGAGTGCCCATTGGGTGTGAAAGGCAAGTGGAAGCTACACCGAGTGAGCTCGCGGGTCGTGGCTCGGATAGAGCGGTTTTGGCTGTTTGCCCGAGAATGTGAGTGTATGAGGACCTTATCACCCAGCCCGTCGGCAACTCCTTTGCGTGGTGGGTCTTGTCGTCCTTAACGTGTCAGCCGTCATGTCACTGGTATGCTGCCTCCTGGTTCGGAGACCAAGCCACCTCGAAACGTTCTCTGGTCTTTGCGCGGGTCTACTGGCCTCTCTGCTGTTCGTATTCGACGACCAATGGCGGTTGAAGTGGGAGGCTCTGACTACCCCTTACGACCATCTTGCAGATGAAGTTGTGCAGCTGCATGCGGGTCCACGGTTGCGATTCGTTGCAACGCATGCGCCTAAGGCTGCTTTCGCCTGCGGTCTCTCCATCTTTGGCGGCGCCCTATTGGCGGCCTCCCAATGGGCTGGGTTTTTCCGAGCTTTGCTGGATGTCGTGTACCTTGCTACTTCGCTTGAGTATCATCTCCTGCTGTTCGACTTCTACAGTCAAGAGGTGACTTTCCACGCGGGCCGCCAACTGCTTATGCCCCTGAGCCTGATCCTGTTTTTCACTTTATTGGAGTTCCATAGCGTAGCCATCCAGCAGACTCTTCTTGCCGTCATCACACCCAACCCCCGAACAATTCATCTGGTTAACAAGATTCGCGACACTGCGACGCCCTTACCATGGTACATCGAGGCCAGGATCATTGCCTCAGTGAGCCGGGCCGCCCGTGGCGCCGTCCTGCTGGAGGAGCCTATGCAGTGGGTCGAGTCCACGGACGGGCTCAGCCGACCTGGGCTGGCCTTCTCGAACACCAGCCTGCCCTCCTTCCTTGGGTCTGACACGGATATGTACTCGCTGGCTCGCCGAGTGAAGCACAAGATGGGCAGCACCTGGCTTCGCAAGCCGCTCATATCGCTAGGGAGCTTGCTGGTGTGCACGCTGGACTGGCTGTATCTCGACCAATCGCCACTTGTGTGGTTGAGCATGTCAGCAGTACCTGCTTCGTGGTGCATGTGGCTCCTCTCCGCTCTCTACGGCGTAGACTGCTCGCAGGTCGTTGAGAACACACTTTGTCCAGTAAAGACCAACTGCGAAAGCACTCTCCGTGGAACGTCCAACGCCAGGATGGTCAGTCGCCTCTACGCATTAGGTTTCGTGCAAGCGCCTGCTTACTACCCTACGTGTGCCACATGTCCCTCTGGGTCTCCGAGCCTCCTGAACCCTGCAGTCTGGGACGCACTCGCTTTCCGGCCTACGATCTACGACGACTTTCGCGAGGTATGCTTGGATACGACGGAGCTAGTTAAGGTACTGCTGACGCTAGTAGTTGGATTCAAGGGGCAGGTGGCAAAGCTACGTAAGGACCACGGCAGTCATCGGCAGCGGAATGACGCTCTGTTTGCCACTTTGGGTGACTCGGACACTCAGGCGTTGCTGCGGGTACTGGTGCACCTCGACGGTTGGGGAGCCCGGCACATGGCTGAGCTCCAGGCCCAGTTGAAAGCGGACCCGTCAATTCTGCAATGGTCCCCTTTGTGTCTCGTTAAGATTCTAGCTAGGTTCGACGACTTTGCCGGCAACCTAAGACCTCATGAGCGGGGGGCACTGCAGCCTAGGCTTGAGTCGCACAACATACGGCTCTCTGTGAGCGAGCTGGACCTGCTTGCTACAGAACTGGTGGAGTTAGCACTCTTCCCTTTGACGGCTCGATTCATTGTGGCAGTCCAGGGTCTCACGGACTGGCTCGTTCTGATGGAGAGCCTTGACCACGTTCGAGGTTCACGCGATGTTGAGATTCGAGGCCGTCCGAATGAGGCTACCATGTTGCTCTCGCAGTGCTACACCATTTTCAAACTCGCCCATGATGAGTCAATGCGCGACGCACCTGACGCCTGTCTCTGTCTGATCGGCGACATCCAATCCACATGTGTCAACTCGATGCGAACGCTCTGTCATTGGTACAACAAACGCCTGCAAGGGGAATTCGCGAACGTTATGAAACTACTACAGGATTTAAGGACGTTTCATTAGAGATTGGGAAGCATCAAGGACATTTCGTTGACCGTTAGTAAACTACCAGAACCATCAAACTTCTCAACTCCATGAGTGTCCGGCCCATTCGGGGTACGACCCACGCAGTACGACGCTGCCTTCTGGCTTGTTCCTCAAAGCAGTCGACAAAGTCTTGATTACAGGTTGAAGACTCTTGAGGTCCACGTCGAGCAATACTTGTAGAACCTCTGGGAGAGGCTCCATCTTTGTTGAACGATCGCCGTTCAGGATCTTTATCGACAGAACCAGGCAACTGGCGGCGAGCAATGATGGCGGACAGGTCTCCACAGCAGGCGAGCAGACAAAACAACTCAAGGCGGCCAGATACTCGGAGAGGCTCCTGATATTGTCGATAGCATCCAAGGGCCATCCGGCGATGTCAACGAAATAAGAAAAGAACTCCACAACTGTAGGTATCA
>NW_027179149.1:0-13945 GCF_019968985.1 Porospora cf. gigantea B | reverse complement strand
GCTTTCGGTTCTTCGCCTTCTTCTCCAAAGACTCAGCGTGGCCCTCGCTAACCTCAGTGACACCATGCTTGTCGATCTCGAGTCCGAAGTGCTGCTTATACCAGTTCTTGAAGGGAGTGGCATCGACAATCACAACGGTGGACTTCGTCAGAGAGTTAGTACGAACCAGCTCGTTGGACACGGATGAATAGCGAACCTCGAGAATTCTGGCCTCCCTAGACACGCCCTCAGACGCCCAGGAGAAGGAACCGTGGTCAAGCTTCAGAGCGCGGAACTTCATGTTGCCACCCCTGACGCGGAGCTTCTTCACCTGATGCATTCCCATCTTGGTGTGTGCAGGGGTTCGACCAGATTCGTGCTTGCGCTTCTTCTGGTGGATAGGCATACGCCCACCGGTCTTGCGGTGCTTGTGTCTGGAGTCTCGCGAGATACCCATTGTGTCGTACCTCTAGCGCCGCTTATTGGTCCATTTTTGAGACAAAACGGTTGATCGAACATCCCGTCATCTCATGTCGCGCGTGCGAAAATGCGCTGGCAACTTGGTGGCAGCCCTACACCCTCCCCAAATACAGTGGCGTTACTCCCCTCCAAACCCACGCTGGACCGCGGCAGGTGGCAAATCGGCAGCTTTGGCACTCAGTGACACATTTTGGCTCGATCTTCTGAAAACCAGGGAGCATCTATCGATTTCAGATATGGTAGCGCGGCTCAAGCCAGCTTGTACAGACGGCCGCGCCGCTCGAGTCTGCACTGCATACTGCTCCCCAGTCTCTCCACCAGCTGACTAGCATCTGACCAGGTTTTAGTTAGCAGTGCCTGTTGTTATACGGGGCTAGGCCTCACCTCGGCCTGTGCTCGCTCGTTGTCAAGCTTCCTCAGGCGGCAGTCAACGTCTTGCATTTGCTCTGCCTGCGAAGAACACATGGAGTCAGCACGAGTCAGCGCTTGTTGAAGGCTAAGGACCTGCACCTCGTATTCCTGGCTCTCGTCCTTGACGCGTTGGGCCAGAGCTCTAAGGTCGTCGTAGCTTCGCTGGAGGTCGTCCAGCTCAGAACGCAGCAGGTCTTGCTGACTTCCATCGCCTCGGGCGCGGAGCTCTTCGGAAAGACTTTGAACCTTTTGCCTTTCCGCAGTGAGCTCCTCGCTGTGGTGCCTTCGTGCCGCCTCCATCTGCAAGAGGAACTGGCTTTCCATCTCCTGGCGCAGTGTACGAATGGTTTCCTGCAGCTTCAGCGCCGATTGTTGCTCGGCTTCGCTCTTTCCTTCCAACGCTCTCGTTAGCAGCTGCGCCCGAGCCTCGTCATATCCCTCTCTCGTCTTTCGCAACTCTTCCTTGCCTTCAGCGTTCTGGGTTTTCAAAGACTCGACCTCAATTGACGCCTGTATGCTCCGAGTTCGGAGGTCTTCCAAATCCTTCAGTGCAGCCTCCAACTCTGTCACCAGTTGCTGCATGCCAAACACGCAGCTGGCTTACAGTTTCCGTTCGCTCTCTGTCTGCTTGAAGACGTTGGCTGTCGAGGAGGGCGCCCTTAAGCTTGTCGTAACTGTCGTGCGAGAGGTCGGTCACTATTCTGAAGCGCTGCAGGACTCACTGCAGCTAACGCTCCGCCAGCAAAGGTCAGTCTGAACCCCTTTGTGGGCGACTTTGCGCTTGGATTGTTCCGGAGTCACGGGCTCTCCGAGTACCATTCGCTCAAGGTTGTAGTCGATAACTTCATCGACTTCCTCGAGGCTTAACGGGTTCAGATCGACAAGCCTCCGTTGCTCCAGAGAAACCGTCTCTCCGTCGATGACAGACAGCCACGGGAGCAGCTGAAGCACGGCATCCCTCCATGCGGGACAGGTGCATATAGGGTTTCCCTCTACACTCAAGTCGCGCAGAGCTGGAGCTGCCAACAGCGGAGCCAGACTGAAAATGGAGCACAAATAGTTGCCTCGCAGGTCAACGCTCTCCAAATGCGGCACATGAAGCCCACTCAAGGTCTCCAGACCGCAATTACGGGCAACTAATCTGCGGACTGCTGGGGGAACAGATGCGAGATCCGCAGCAGAATCGGACGTCAAGGTCACGTCACACATTTAAAATATTATTGCCGGTAATTCCATTATCGCATGCGCCTGTACTTATTGCTTGTGACAGCTGGAGGGTGGCCTACGACGACTGCGTCCCCGGCCAGGCTGGCTGAAGTCGAAATTCCCCCTCAATCTCTCCGCAGCAAGGCGAAGGGGCTATTGTTTCCCTCCTCGGGTCTGCAGTTGCCCGACATGGAGGATGTGGCGGAGCATCTCCGGAGGCAGAGACCGCCAGCGTCACACAAATTGTTGAAGAAACGGCTGAGTAACGCGTGGGACTCCTTTCGTCGGAAGTCCGCCCCCGTGCCTGAGACCACGCGGCCTCCAGCGCCCCCTGCTGCTGCCAAAGTCCATACTTGGGCGACGACGACGACACCGGAACCGTCGCTTAAGCCCGCACAGGCACCCTTCGACTTGGCCCTAGTCCCGGAAGTGGTGCTGAGGATGGACTGCAACCCCGGTGAACGGTTCCACTTCTGTGTTCAGGAATGTCTGCAGCGACGGAAACCTGAGGGGTCTCTCTTGCAGGAATGCGCCTTGGACTGTAGGGATCAGTACATAAGTAATCCGGGAGAGGGCTGCATTGACGCCCAAGGCAACTTTTTGGGTGGCGTCCGAGAAGATGCGCGGGACGCTGAGGTCGAGTCCCTCCGCAAGCAGCTAGGGCTACTGTGGTATCGAACGCGACGTAACTCAGTAGTCAGTGTCTTCGCCTCTCTGGTGATGTACCTTTCCGTTCTCCTTCCAACCGCTTTTGGAGTCTACCGCTACAAGCTTCACGAATGGTGCTTCCTTCTGTTGAACGAAGACGAGCAGCTTGAATCGCGTTTACCCCCGCATGCGGCTACGGCGGTGAGCAAACTCCGAGAGGGCGGGCGCTGGGCTCAGGTCTTCTGTTTCAGCGCGGGGGCTACCTTACTGGTATGGATGGCGGCCGCATACCAAACTATCGCAGCCATGTTTACGTCCGTGGATGCTACGCATCCTCTTGAGGAGCAGCTGCGGTATCGATCCAGCTACAACGCTGACTACGTACCATTGGCTACGAACCTAGAGGTTCGACAGGAGAGCTCGCAGGGTCAGCAAGAAACTCCACAGGAAAATACTGTTTCATCTTAATAATGTCAACAGAAATGTCTGTCTTCACGTGGCTGAAAGGGTCATCAGTGGTGTTTATCGTGAGCCTGACTGAATATAAAGAATTCTTACGTGCAATGGACTTCTCAGTGAGGCATTTCGCTTCCGCAGACGCAGTTGGAACGGCTCCTGAACGTGCTAGGTGAAGACACCGATCCAGTGGATACTGAGCGCCAGCAATGGTTGGCCTCTTTCCAAAAGTGCCCAACCATCGGTATTCTCTGCATGGATTTACTCAACATAGTCACTACTTCCAGTAACGTCGGCAACCTGTCGGTGGCGAGTTCCATTGTGGAGTTCAGCTGCCGCTCCCTGCGAGATGTTTTCCGACGTATCGCCTGCGATCTCGCGACACCAGACTCAGAGCTTTACGAGTTGAGTAAGACGCAGCTGGGCAGCATTCTCGCTCATTTTGGAGGGTGCAGTCTTCGAGCTGTTGCCCGCCTGGATATAATCGTGACACATCTGCGAAAGAGCTCATTTGAGTCGAAGGACTACCTCAACTTGATCGAGGCGACGCTCTGCTTCCGGCTGTGCCTGGGAGAGGGTCTCTCACAGTTGGTCATAGCCCACTTTAAGGTGGTTAGGGCATTCCGTTTCCGATATGTTGACTGGCTGTTGAAGGTGGCTTCTGGCAAGGACCACGAGGTTCCCGAGAAGTACCAGGCGGAGGTATTATCGCAGGACATCATTGATGCCGCCGTGGAGCTGATGGTTTTCTTTGCCGATAAACCTCAGCTGTTGCCCAGCATATCCCTCTCACTGACCACTGTAGCCGAGCATTACAAGTTATTCATGGTTCCCAGCCTGACAGAGGTGTTCGAGAAGCGCTGCGCCGCCCTGGCGACCCTGTGCTGTCAGGCTTCCCACCTTTCGCAAGACGACACTGAGTCGCGGCACACACTTGTTCGACCCTTCAAAATCTTCGCACGACACATGATGTACCCGTGGAAGGTTGTGCTGACCATGATGGCTTCCCTGGATAGGTACGCGCCAATGGAGTATGAGGCTCAGCAGAGCTTCCTGCAGGCCTGTGTGAACCAGTGTAAGCACCAGACCAGACTGCTCTGCATTTTGTACTTCCACGACAGGTCCCTGGAACTGCAAGAGTTCGATCGAGAATTGATCGAGCTGATCGTCCGTAACGTCGAGATGGTCACGGCCTACCTAAAGAAGGTTATCCATGACGCAAGCCAGGTGAAGATGTCGTTCTCTGAGGCCATAAAGGACCCCGAGGCCTTCTTTCATGCTGCAGTCCGAAGTGCCTATGTATCATCCCACCTAATGTGTCAGTTCCATGCTGTCTTTTGGACGGCTGGCGTTTCGGAAACGCTGCACAACCTGAAGAGAACGGCTGCCAGCATGAGCAACAAGGAATGGCAGCTCACACACGGTGTTGACCATCTTGATGTCGAGGTGCCTAACGAGGATGATAACTTTTGGAGCTCCTCCAGGCACCTTGTCCCGGAGGACTTCCGATACCGCAGAGAGTACTCCTTAAAGGTATTATACAATCTGTTCTCTCTGATACACGACGTCAAGACCAACTTCAGTACGAATGTAACGAGCTTCATGATAGCGAATCATCTTGTGCCGTTGGACGCCTCCAGTTTTTCCCCACATCCCCGCTACCAGTACGAGTTGGCCATAATGTCCTGCATCGCCAACCTCTATCGACTAAAAAACGCGGAGAACGCCAAACGTAAACTGGGATCTATCGCACTGCCGGCGGCCGAACGACTTCTATCTGCAATCCGCACCTACCACGACCAACATGCTTCGAGCACTCTGACGTTCGAGGGTATCGTGCCTGCCGCACTGAGTATGGCAGCGATCATTCTTCCCGCGACGTCCACGACTCTCGATACGATTTGCGATGAGCAGTTTGCCTGGATGAACTTCCACCGAGGATTAAACCAGGCTTGGGACCGTGATACCTGCCTGGAGAACGACATGATGCGCATGCTCATGGATTCGCGAGTGCGATACGTAACGGATGTACTTGGACACGTGCAATACCAGGCGGAGCAGGGGTACTTCGTAGATATCCCCGGCAGCGAGACCATCTTTCAGCATGTCTGGTGTCGTCTGTGGATAACCGTAGGAGACGCCTGCATTCCCGTCATGTACCGACACCTCAACGCTCATGCCAAGGAGCACTTGGGAGCCGCGCGGAACGCAGTCCGGCAGACTCTGCGGGTATTCGCGGGGAATCTGGACGACGGTCACCTCTTTCTCACTGCAGACAAGATCTTGGCCGCTTTCGAGTTATGCCTGAAGTGGGTCCAAAGCGAGTCGCCGTCCAACGTGCCGAAGAGTGTTCAATGCGAGTGGAGGCGAACTGAATGTTTGCTGCATGCCCTATCAGCTGTAGTGTCGGCTCTAGGAGAGCACACCAATCACGAGAAGGCGCTGGCGCTTGTCGATCTGACACTGGACTTCGCAGGCGCCACGCACCACCGTTGTCTGCGACGCTCAGCTTACTTCGTTCTCTCCGTCATGGCGCCGCAGATGAACAACTACCTTTGTAACTCGCGGATGTATGAAAGGGGGTTGGAAATATTCAAGAAGGGCTGGCATTTGACGCTTCAGTCGCTCCATGAGCCCCAGTCAGATGACCTATATCCCTTCACCTGCATGGAGGATCACATTGGAGCGGTGTGCACGCTCAAGCTGAGCAACTGCCTGGAAGGTTTGATGGTTAGTGAACTCCCGGCTGCCACGCTTGTTAGCCTTTGCGACGAAATGTGCTCCGATCTTCTCCCCTCTATGCTGAAGGAGATCGAAGGCGTACTGCATCCGATCTTGAATGTGGACGACCTGAGCGCGGACCCCCACGACTACGTGATGGACAGCACCGGTCTCGACATGTTTAGGTTTTTAGCTCGTCCGGGAGTCGGGCTCAGTGCCCGATCCATCACGATTTTGCCATGCTCCATCGGCAGCGCCTTATCCGCTCTATACGCCGCGTTGTTCATCGTAGAGACCGAGTACAAAGAGGTGGGTTTCTCTCGGATTTTACACAGACGTACACTGAGCGCTTCCTCCATTTCCTAGACGCTATGGCGGACTCTCTACTCTCCGCTTGCGAGAAGATCCTTTGCCGCATTTCTGGCGTCCAGGACGAAGACGAGTATGTGAGCCTAGTACACAGAGCAGGCTTCACAATTGTCCTACTATCTATGTTTCTGTGCACTGTAGTGCCCCCCTACTACCGGAGCAAGCACGGGCTGGTGCGGGCAGTCGGCGTCGCAGAGACGCCGTTATGGCTGCGATCGCAGCTTTACAGCATCGTGGAGCAGCTTCACGTCTTGACCCCGGGTTTAACCACTGTAGGCGTGCCGTCCCTGGGTTCATGGCCATCACTGGAGCCGCCCAAGAAGACGCAACTGGCCAGCATACAGGGCGAACAGCTTGAATTGCTACGGACTCGATTCGTGGCTATAGCTGTCAAAGCCAACCATGTGTGCAAAGTCCTGTTCGAGCAAAGCAACGTGTGTTCGTTCAACTCTCCCGTTGTACACCTGGCTTACCTCGCGCTTGGACTGGCCTTCCGCTGGATCTGCCTGACTCCAATCTCCCTCCCAGGCCCACAACTGACACAGGAGTGGTACGAGTATGCTCGAGAGATGGCTGGGAAGTACCCCCGCTTCCGAGACCCCTTCAACAACCTGTCGTTCGCCTTGTTGACCGTGTCGGGGCTTCACGCGTTCTTGGACACCTCCCTCCATCACCAAATCCCCGTTCTAGAAGACGCACTGATTACTGCGGCGAGCAACGTTAACGCAGAGCTACAGTGCGTGGCACTGGATCCCACTGACGACAACGTGGCTGCATTCCGTCTATTCTCGATGAGGTTCTTCAAGATGCAGGTGTGGCCGGGAGCAATGAAACTGTTCATTCACACCGTTATGGAGCGACCCGAGCCAGCGGAGAAGCTCGTGGCTCACCTGGCAGACGCCGCGCTGTTCAAACTGACCACGGAATGCGACACGGAGCAGCGAACCCCCCTGCGGGCAGTAGAATGCCACTCACCTCTGCAGTCCCTCTTGTGTCAGATGTGCCGATGCACGCACGCCCAAAAGCAACAGAAGTACAAGGCTTGCGAGATCACGTTCCTTCTGCTGCTAATGCTCTGCGCGTTGGAGGAGCACCCTACGCATGCGGTGGTCATAGCCGTACTGCAGGCGCCGGCCGGAGGCGCCACGGGCGGAATTTCGCGGTTGCAGCTGATTGTCCGCTTGGCACTCGCTATCAGCGCTTGTAGGTGTCAGTTCTGCGTTAAGCTGTCCACGGACCTGCTACTACTGACTCTCCGACTATCACAACCAAGTGCCCTGTTTGCGACTGTTGAGATGTTGGTTGAGGTTCCACCAACCTCCCGAGATACGATCGAGTCCGACTGCCAGGCCCTAGCTTTAGCCAAACGTGATTCCAGGGCTGCCGTGCGCAAGTTCATCAAGCTACTGTGGGGGCACATGCGCCGAAATACCAATGTATAACAAATGAGTAAACCCCACAAGTGTGATTGCAAAAAATCCGAAGTGAAGCTTGCTGACTGCTTGGTCTGGCCAGATATCGTTCCGATCTCCGACGCAACCCCCGAAATCGTGCGCCGATTGAATCCGCCTGCGGCTCGGCTCATAAGGCACGAGGTTGATAGGGTCCTTTGGGAAAAAATGTACAAGTGTCTCTCTCTGTCGTCGTGGGGTCCGCTTCCTATTGAGTGGGTACGAAAACCGCTGACAGAACTCCAAACTCTCTTTGGAACGGGTTCTTTTGGAGTACTGCTGTTGGGTGCAGAGGAGGCAGGCACGACCCAGGTTCTGCAGCAGGCCGTTGAGACCTCGCACCAAGACGTGCGGTTCGTTCTAGTGGATTGCTTCTTTGCAGACGACGAACTCAGCGTGCTTCTGGAGGTCTTGACTCAGCTGGACGTTCCCTTCTGTAAACCAACATTCGACGAGGCGATGCACTTGCTGGAGGCGTGCCTGCAACGACAAGCGCAATGCGTCGTCATCGCCCTAGAGCACGCCGAGCGATTCTCCACGGTCGAGGGGGAGGTTTGCTCTGGAGCGCGTCGTCAAGCGTTGATCTACTCCCTTCTAGATCTACGGCATAAGGTAGACCTGCATTTTGGTGTGGTACTCATCAGCGCATTCCTCCTCCTGGAAAACAGCCTTGAGAAGCGGATCAGGTCGCGCCTCTCAGGTGCTGGCATCCACTGCACCTGGGCTCTTTCCGACCTCCAGGTGTTGGAGCTCTCCAAAACGTTTCTGACTATCCCCGACTCCTCGGATCAGCTACTTGGTTCCGTGATTGATGCTTTCAACCACCTGATCCACTCCTCTCTTTGTGCTACGCACACGGATGTTCTCAAGGAAATCTCTTCGTTCACATCGACTGGTCCCTGGAATTTTCTGCGGTTTCTGCAGGCCTGCACAAGTCAGCTTCTCCGGTTGGGCAAGAATTTTGCCCCCGGAGTGAGGAGGCTCACGTCGACGGGCCCCCTGCACATTGACGTCGAGGTTGAGACTAGGTGCCAGTGTCACGAGTCTCCGGAGAAACGTCGAAAGGTCAGCACTCGCAAGAGCACTCGGTCAGCTCCGACCGTGTGCCATCATTGCCGGCGCGAGACCTGCCAGGAGGCTCCGGTTTTTGTCGCGTCAAGCCACGCCGTAGCGTCGCACCTGTTCCCTCATCTGACTTTCAACGAGCACCTCCTGCTGGTCGTCGCTACGCAAGCGCACCGGCGAGGTGACGATGCCTTCACTGCCGGCTCCCTGCGAGAGCAGATGGCAACGCTCCGCCAGTCGGCAGGCATGGCGCAATATGTGGCCCCATCTGGAGCCGTAGACACGTGGCATCGGGCGCATCAGCGTCTGGTGGAGATGGGGCTGCTGGAGCCCTGCGCCGGCCCAGAAGACGGCGCGTGCTGGCGATTCCCGTTATGGAAGCAGTACATCGCCAACTTGAGACACTACCAGCTCCCCACCCAGCTCGAACGGCTTGTCACCAAGTACGCTTTGAAATGAAACTTGTCACATCGTAATGCTTTGAAGGTCTATGTGGTGGCGTAGGGAGCAGTAGTGGGGCATTTCTTGGTGCAAGCTCATCGCTCGTCGAGGAATTGGGCCAATTCCATGCTTGCCGAGGTGTTCTTCCTCTCCAGTCGTGGTGACGTCTTGGCTTCTCGCCATTACAGATGCATCGGAGAGAATTCCTCTCCAGATGCGTTCTTTAGTGAGATCAGAAGCGTTGCGTAATCAGACGAAGTTCGTGAGAATCCTTCGAGTGGGCCAGTGGTTACCATTGGAGACTCACACTATCTGTACCTCCACCACAGAGGAATGTATGTGGTCTCAGTTTCACAGGAGAACGTGGCACCGTCCCTGGTGTTCGAATTCTTGCGGACGCTGGTGAAGCTCATCAAGGACTTCTGCGGAGTGTTTGGCGAGGCTGCAATCCGCCGCAACTTTATTTTGGTTCATGAGATCCTGGACGAAGTCATTGATGCAGGGTACATTCAAACCACTGATGTCGGGCAGCTTGTTGGCCGGGTTAAGTCGCCAGCAGCGCCCATGCCCGAGCTAGGACCTTGTCCACGTAGTGCGGCCTCCATAGTCGGAAACCTGGGCCAGAATCTACAACAGATGGTAGGGATGAAGACGCTGCCATCCTCGGCAGCATTACGGCCACTGGCCCACGGAACCTCCAGTCGTCAGTGGGTGTCAGATGGTGATCACACAGAGATGAGTTCTTCGTCGATATCTTCGAGAACGTTACCTGCGTGCTGAACTTCCTCGGGAGGCCTGTACGTATGAGCCTTGTAGGCTCCGTACAGATGAAGGCCTTTATCCAAACCAATCAGCAGATGTCATTAGCTCTAAGCGACAGCATATCGGTGGTCTCTGGGGACGGCGTCACCACAGCCAATCATTTTGGTAACTCTGCAACCCCTGATATCGTCCTCGAAGACACCAGCTTCCATGCTGGTGTGAATCTCGCTCATTGGGGGGCACAACGTGTCCTCACATTCTGCCCTCCCCAGGGCGAGTTTTCGCTGCTGCAGTACAGAATGTCCCAGCTGCAGTGCCCGCCACCCTTCATCCTTCTACCTGCGATATCAGCGCAGAGGTCAGACCGTCTGGAGCTAACCGTGACCCTGCGCAGCACGCTTCCGGACTCAACGTACGGCATCAATATTGTCCTGGGCACCACCCTCCCTGCAGACACAGGACTTGCATCCACTGGCCCTTTGGTGGAGGGACAGGCTGTAGACTTCGACAGGTCTTCACGAGAACTTCTCTGGAAGGTGGGCAGGCTACGAGGCGGCCACTCTTGTATGCTCCACGCCAAGCTGGACGTGGCCAAACCATCGATGGCTGAGCAGGCGCAGCGACTCATGGGCCCTTTCTCTCTGACCTTCGAAGTTCCCATGTTCACTCTCAGCGGCATCGCCGTCAAGCACCTTCGGTGGGCCCACCAGCCACAGACGGCATCCGCTCAGAGGTGGGTTCGCTACGTAACTCAAAGTGGCTCCTATATGTGTCGCGCTTCGTGAAAATTATGTCTGGCTGAATTGGAATTAAAACATTGGCATGTCAGCCAAATCAACTGAAGACGACACATCCACGTCATTGACTTGCACACCCTTCTCCTCGTGGGTTTGGCAACATGGTAGCTTCGAAAGGAAGCCCCGTTGTCCTTTGGGGCATTTTGCAGCTCGGCCCGTGTTGTGGGCCCCGTAGGGGGGGTGCGCGCTGGCCTCGGGCTGGCAGAGCGACTCGGCATACTGCAGAACCTGGTTCACGTCCTTCTGAAGGAGGTCCTGCTGCTCCATGAGCACTTTTCTCTCCTTGGCGAGAAGCTGCCGTTCCTTCCGCAACAACTCGACGGCGTCGTACATTCGAGTGAGGCGGGCATCATCGTCTGACTCCTCTCGAGGAGACAGTCCCTTCTCCTGGGTCTTCTTTTCTGGCGTCTGGAAAGATATTAGTCGGTAATGGAGATTCACCTACTGGCATAGGGAACGGAATCCAGGCGTACTGCTGAGTGGCAAGGTTCTGGGTCTGGGGCGGAATCTCCGAGCTAAACATTCCAGGGAACAGCATGGGCGCCATTTCTGGGGTCACGAACGCCTGACCAGGCAGAACGTGCGGTTGCTGCGACTGCGGTTGTGGCATCGGCGGTGGTGGGGTTACTTCTTTCGGTGGGGAATTCTCCCTTAACCGACCTAGGTGTCGTGAGAAGTCCAGCTCAAATTGGTCTGGATGCTCATCGTAGTACTCGTCTAAGAGTCGAAATTCCTCCGATCCATAAAACTCTGCAGGATCCTCCCACTCATCTTCGACTATGGGCAATGCACTCTCGGCAGGAGATTCTGGTGAACGTGAATCGGGAGTGTTCTCCTTCGTCGATGGTTGAGACTTGCCGGGCACCTGTGACCGGAGTGGCTGCGAGCTGGGTGACTGGGAGCTTGCCAGCGGCTGGCGTTTCGTTTTCTTGGGGCGAGAGAAGATAGATGTGACCTTTCGGAAGAATCCAGGTCTGTTGCTGCTCATTGCACACACTGGTGTGCAGTAAGTAGCCTGTACTAACACCTAACTAATCACGTAAGAACGATTTCGGCGAAGACGGAATACAAACTACTTCGTCTTTGATCGGTGTGAGAACATCTCGACCGCATAAAGATACGTGGTAATGACAGCAAAGGCACCCGCGAGAAACGTCCACATAGACTTCTGGAAGGGTGGCAGGGTATTGGACAGGTCGAGAGAGGAGCGCCATCGGACAACCAACATAGCTTCGGCCATTAGGACTCCCATGACCAGCCACGCCTGGACGCCCAATTTGCGAGTGGATGGCGTGACCAGCAGCTCGTAGCACTCTCGCACGGCGTGGGCACCACCAAAGGCCATCAGAACAGTTCGAAGAAGGCAGACCCAGTGGCTGGTATCAATGTGTAGTTGGGCCTTCAGAAAAAACAGGTTCACGTCGAAAAGCGTCGCGAGCACTACGAAGGCGACCATAGCCACAAACGTCTGCGTGGGACTCCCCCTATTCCCTCACCGTGCCGTTTCGCATAAATTTGGGCCAGTGATGTTGCGAGTAGTTCTCAGGAAGAAGCTGACTCAGCAAGCGGGAGTGGTAGTAGAATGGTTTGGACCTGGAATGGAAAATCCAGTCCTTGTACTCTCTCATCTGTAAGCGTTCCGCCAGCCACAGCCCACAATAGATTCCCAGCAGGTTGCATCCGAATACGTCAAGCAGGAGGTGGTCCCACCAGCACTCCCAGAAGTTCGGCAAAATGTGCCGCAAAGAAATTTCGGCCCACTCGAAAGCGAGAGAGAGAACCCACAAAAGCTTCTCATTGCGGATGATTAGCGCTTTCACGAGCCAGCCGAAGAAATGCGCCAGGACGAAGACGTCTATACGCTCCAGGATGTTCCCCAACGCGCCATCTGGGTGGTCTGGCGTTATCAAGCGGCAGTCCTCGGCGTAGTTGGTTTCGTAGAGAATCTCTTCGGTGGTGGGATCGATGATGCTGAGGGCCGATCGTACGTCCTCAACACTTTGACAAAGCAGAAAGACCAGTAAGCACATGTAGAGAAGTGTGAGACCCTTTACGACTCTCCAGACGATTACGTTCGGGCGAACGAACGCCCCGTCAGGAAATTGCACGGCGCAGAACACCAGGAAAATCGCCAGAACTCCGCATGCGCCGACTGTGATGTTGTGGCGCAGACCGAAGTCCTTGCCTGTGTACACTGAGGACACCGCAGCCAGCACCAGCAGAGTGGTACACAGTGATGAGACTGTGAAAGGTTGGCGCATATTTTACGATTTAATGGACCTTCTCGACTTTCTCCGCCAACAAGAGAAATCGGGCTTTCGAGACAGCGTCCCTACCCCTCCCGATGCCGAGTCCTCTGACTCAGATCACATGGCGTTCGTTCAAGTGGGAGATGGCCCTGATGGTGTAGCAGTGGCCGAGTTCGACTCTGAGAGCACCAGAAGGGCTCCCCGAAACTCCGCCTCCACCAGCATCGTGCAGAAACACCGCGTGTTCTTTTCAGGGCCGCCGCCGGCTCTACCTGGCGACACCGGGGGCAAGGACTGCGTGGTGGTCGTCAGTGGGATTGAATGGGTAGCTACCTTCTCTGTAGAGGTCTCATATGTTTTCAGTGGGTGGACGATACCGCCATTCGAAAGGGAGCCTTGCAGTATGGGCAGGTGCGAGCCGTCAGAATTCTCACCGAAGAACGTACTGGTATGTCCACAGGGTAAGACACAACGGGAGCTTAAATCAGCGTGGCACTGGTGGAGTTCACAGACGAGGTAGCGGCATCGAAAGCACTCAACGACGACGGGTCTGGCTTCCAGAAAGCAGCTCACCTCCCTACGGCACCTTCTATGTCCAGTTTGCCAGATAAAGCTTTTGGCGCTTTGTCGCGGAACCCGAAACAGCATTGGGGACTGGGGGGACCTATGCTGGATTCTTGCGACATTATTCTTGAGAGCGTCGGCCTGATGGCGACAACCGCTGTAGACCCTCCACTGGCTACCGACAAAGACTCTCTAGTCTCCCAGTGGCAGACGTGTGGACTGAGCGAAATCATCGCGACAATACTGCAGGAACGAAAGGCAACTGTGGAGGAAGATCGAAAACGCAAACCGTCATCAAATCGCAGCGACTACAGGAAGCGCAGGAAGCACTAGGTTACATTAGCCC
>NW_027179148.1:0-14007 GCF_019968985.1 Porospora cf. gigantea B | reverse complement strand
TTCGACATGCGTTAAATATTGCTATTATCCAATCTAGATGACGGGACACACACTCAATGGCACGTCGACATCTTCTCTTTCACATGGCGCACTCCACTATTTCAAAATTAATTTTAACTGCAAGCCGAGTCAAGTATGCTATCATTCAAGGACCTCCTTGCGGAGCAGGGAGGTTCGGCATTTATCAAGCGGAAGATGAAGACAGGCGTGCAAACGTGCTCCATACTGGAGGAAGTCGAGGTAGGTGCCATGCGGCATTTCCGAGAGCTGGCTGCCGGCCTGAATGACGTCGTGTCACAGGCAGAGACCAGCCTGATGGAAACCAAGAGCAGCCCTGCCGCCGAGATGACTGGTGTGCAGGCTTCTCTTGAAGGATTCCTTCACTTCCTCCGAGCCTACTCCTCTGGTGTGGATATCATGTGCGACTCTCTCGAAAAGAAAGCTCTCCCTCCTCTAAGAGGTGCCCTCAAAAAGCTGAAGAAGGACTGTAAAACTCCTGCAGCTCGCGTCAATTTTTCGGATCCGAAGATGGCCAAGAAGCTGAAGAGGGCACACGAGAGGATGCAGCTTGCGCAGGACGAGCTTAGGGACTCCACATCCGGACTTGACGGACTCAAGAGCCGGTTTGGGGACACCCTAAGCGATGAGCTGCGAGAAGCCGCAGAGGAGAGAGTTGAGAGAGCGCGAGAAATGGTCTCCGTGGCCACCAGTAAACTGCACGCCTTGCAACCGCCAGATGCCGAACCTACCACACCCACCAATGAACTCAATGCTGACAGTTACAATCAGCTCGGTGGGAAAAGGCAGCAGTCTACACGCAGAAATCGATCGTCTAAGCGCAATTGATGTATCACTTCGCTACTCAACACGCTCTGCGTACGAGGCCCTCCAGAATCAACGCGACGGCTTGGTAACCATGGCCAACTCTGTGGATACTTTTGTCCCTCGCGTCGATTTTGAGGCCTTTGTTGCCAAGAAGCAGGGCGTCAGATTCGATGCCAAACAGGAAACGTGGGTAACGTTTGACCGTTCATGCAGACAACGAGCTAAGAAGACCAGTGTTCTCTCACGAGACGAAATAACCAACCTTACAGAGCAGAATGATGAGGTATGTTGTGGAGCCGGGTTCTCATGCAGCGTTTTACTACGTTGGAGAATCGAATCGCTGATCTCGAGACGGAAAATACCAACCTTCGTGAGAAAGTGGCGGCTACGAAGAAATCGCGTCCGCCTCGCGAGAAAGAAAAGCCACCCGCGTCGAAAAAGCATAAGGTCGACTCGGGAAAAGCTACGGGGAGAGCGGAGAATGGGCCAGAAGCTGAGGAGCCAGCTTCTGTCCGCTCTCCCCCGAAACACGCCAGCCCATCCAACATTCGTGCCCTACCCTCCAATCGCGAGTCCTTCTCTACGGAAGACAACGATGCGCAACAGCTGGAAGAGTTCAAAGAGATCCAGCGAATCAAGGCACACGTGTCCGACGAAGAGAGCGACTCGACTGAGCTCCGCCACCAAAAAATACCCGCTCCCTCCGCCGACGACCGCGGTTGGGACGTGACAGACTTGGTTCCCCAGTTGCACGACATTCTGCGCGTCCCCCTCCCCGTTGGAACTAGCGAAACCTATCAGATCTTCATCGAGCTGGAACGGCGCCACGAAGAGGCACTGCTTTGCTACCGCAACCTGTCTCTGGCCCCGTACATCCGGAACGGCTCGTGGATTCGCGACGACTTCTTCAGTGACATCGAGTGCGAGGAGGCCCATGAGTGTTTTCCCGTCAAGGCGCCGAACTACTCCGAGTTCGACATGTCCAAGTTAGAGGCCAACCTGGCACTGGAACTGGGTACCAAGCGACTGGACGACTTCCAGTGGAAACTCATGAGCTACGAGCTGGTGCTGCTCTGTTTCTCTGTGATAGAGAGAAGTATGCAGTCATACGAGTTGGAAGACATTATGCAACGAGACGTGATGGTACTCAAGCCAGAAAGCTACGTCGGTTCTGACGTATTCGCCAAAGAAGAATCCAATCCCAGGAACTTCAAGGATCCGTATAGAGCCAAGGATGATGAACCTATTCTCGTCTTAGAGATAGCCTTCTTCATTATCAAGCGTATAATGAGCTTGGCCAAGGTTACCTTCGGTATCTCCCGCTCGCTGAACACCGTGGTGCACAACCTGACGCTTCCCAATCAGTCGGGGTACACTCGGAACCACACCAACATTCACACCTTGGATGTGCGGTACCGCGCTGTGCTTTTGATGGAGTCCTGGTACAACTGTAGATGTCCCGGCGCCGTCGAAGGTGTTGATGACGTGGGTACTGATATGCGCTGCAAGGAGTGGATGCTGCGACAGCTGCACGTCTTGCATTGCGCTCTGTGTTCCAAGTTGCAGAGGTTGAGCAAGTTTCTCCCTCAGTACAAAGGCATGTATCAGTGGCTTCGGGAGGACTTGAAAAAAGGAATCTGGTACCGTCCAATACTTGGCCGCCTTCCCGTCTTCAACCACCGAGACAATGCCAACTTGCGCAACAACCTATGGCCACTGCTGGGTATCGCCGAGTACTGTCTAAGCATCGTTACAGGTCTAGCGCGAGCGGTCGACCAGCAGTTGTGGGGCGTCGATGTGGATAGAGACAACTGTGACGAAGTGCTTGCAAGCTTGGGTATTGCAGTGGACGGCGTGGATCTGTTGAGGAACGCTGAGAGCATTCATATGCTGATACTAGGCATGTCTGCCATGTCCAAGCTGGATTCTGTCATCCGCAAGGACATTGCCGAGTACGAGGGTGCCGACGTCGACGACGAATCGGACAGCTCGGCTGAGGAGGAGAAGTACGCCATAAGTAAGCGAGACTTGAAGAAGATCATCGACAGCACCAGCTTCCCAATAGGCTCCTTCGACGTCTACTGGGCGATGGAGCTGCCCATGCTGATGACTCTCATGTCATACCTGTGGCGTGTCTCTCTCGACTCGGGCTCTCCGAACAAGCTCCGCCACGAGGCTCAGGAGCTGGTGCAAGGGTTCTTTCTTGTGGGGCATATGGCTCAACACGGCATGGACGTGTCCCAAATCGATGAAGTGCCCACTTCCATGGGTCTCATATCCTACGAGACGTACTGTGTCATATCAGTGCAGACGCTTTGGTACGCTACGCTGGAGCTGCCGGAGGCGGTCGATATCACCGCCTTGGACCTGGACGACAATCCTGCGGCTGCGAACGCTAACAAGAAGTTCAGACCACTGAGCGCTGACCTAATGAAATCCATGTACGTGATATCGAAGTCCTTCCCCAAGTGGGTGGCCCAAGTTAGCGATGCGAAGGAGCTGGATGACAATTCCCAGGGTGAAGACTACAAGTCGCCTGCCGCCCTATTGATGGACCGTATCATCGACAACACTCCCATGGACAGCTACGAGTCTCTGATCCAGAAGCCGCGCGTTGACTTCCGGGTACCCAACGATGACAGAAAGTATCGGCCGGAGGACGAGTACCGCTACCTTTACAAGTCTCATACGGATCCTGACTGGTTCGTTGTGGATATCAACGACTTCAACGTGGTCAACAAGGACGGGAATATCTACACCGCAATCGAAACCATCCGTAAAGAGCCGGAGGGGATCTCACTGACGTTTCCCTCACGTGTGGAGCGTGTCGTGACGGAGATGCTGATGCGACGGTTGCTGTCGGCACGAGCTCGGACGCAGATGACCGAGTGTCTGATGGACTACAGGTCACGCCTGGACGCCGATGCCCTATACTTCATGGTGAAGCTCTACTCTCAAATGAACGCTCTGATGTTTGTTTCCGACCTGGAACAGCCTCCGGTCCTCCCCACTATAGACCCCAACAACCCCCCCAAGAGTTTACCAGCCTGGCTTATAGGCCCTTCGCCAAACTACGACCTACTCCGCTACTTCATAAAGAAGACGATCGACAAGTTGTTCGAGCGCATCTTCGCCACTGCTATGGAGGAGATACAGAGCCCAGCCACACAGGAGGAACTCGAGGACCTGAATGATGAGGATGGCTGCGGGCATGCCATGACTTTGCTTGGTGACAACCTTCGTCGGTTTGGACAGGCCTTCCTGAAGTTCAACGAGGAGCTGAGAGGAGAGCTGGAGTTCTTCCCCTCGGCCTGGGGCCGGCTTCTGCCCGGGAATCAGCACGCGCTGATTGTTATGTGCACAGCCCGCCACCTGATCATCAACGCCATCAAGACGCTGGTCAACTACAACCACTGGCTGTCCGACGACATCCCTCCACATGGAGACCTGGTTCTGCAGGGCGTCGCGCAATTCGAGCGTCTGTGCCGAGAGGTCACTCTGGTTACCGAGGCCCACGGATTCCTGGACCAGGAGAACCTGCTAGCGGCGTTGGAGACTGGCATCACGTCTGCTCTGATGAAACGCTTCCGCAACGTGGAAGACGTGTTGCTGCGGTGCATGAAATCCGAGACCTGGCAGCCGATTCAGCCTCCAACGGAGCTGCATTCAGTGGCCGCCGTGGACCTTTTCTCGTTCACTAATGCGATATTCGATGCAGTATGTGACTTGAATGCGCCCTTGGAGTGGGTGCTGCCTTCGTTCCTGCAGTTTTTGAGCCGCCTATCCCAGGAGTATGCTGAGTTCGTCGTGAGCAGCTGCCAGGACACCCATCTTCTTGCCGTGGTTGCCCTCTCGCAGAGCGTGATGGACAACTTGCTGAATCCTATGCCCCGCGAAGACAGCGACGAAGAAGCCAGACAACACAAGAAGGGAAAAAAAGGCAAGGGCTTGCTGGGAATCCTCGGCATGAAGAAAGACAAGTCCTCCAAAGGCGACCCCGACGCTCAGACTGCAACGGTCGTTGTGGATAGCAAGACACAGGCGCCAGCCGAGCCAACGCAGTTCTTCGACGATCTCGACTTGCACCCCAACGCTGTAAAACTTGGCCCGGCTCCCAGTCACGCCACCCTGCACATGCACAGCGGTGAGGACCTCAACTGGAACCCGACGCAAAAGGCTAATGCCCGGTCACGAAAGAAAAAGACGAAGAAGGATGTCGAAGAAGTTGTCCCCGAAGTTGAGGAGATGCGAAAGCGCTTCGGCAACCACACTTCTACTCTGGTGAATGGCGTGCAGAAGGCTTTTGCGGGCACTCCCCTGCCCACCATGCTCGTAAGGCTGTACAACCTGATGTTCTTCTGCGAGCAGCTACCAAACCTCGGCCGAAAGTTTCTCCGACTTGCTGTGGAGCAGTCTGAGCTCAGAGACCCCAACTGGACCAAGATCCACAGATCAATGGACCAGGCGGCATCCTCGAAGACTCAGAAAGTTCGTACTACTGAAAGGGACATGCATACGGTTGCAGGTTTTGGCATCAGCGACACAGAGATCCAGAAGATGCAGGAACTATTGCAGGAAGTTATCGTCCAGTGCAGGCAGCATCTCGTTTTGAAGGCCCGTGACGTCTGCGCTCTGATCGCCTCTCGAATCGTGTACGCAGACTTGGGCCAGGACATCTTCCTAGATATGTACCCGGCTTCGGATTTCGGCAGCCAAACATTTGCCGCCATCATTCAGAACCTTAAGTCCACCGTACTGAAGTTCGTCAATCAGGTTCCCAGTATTTTCCAGCTGGACCTCCTCACCTTCGTGTTGCATGAGTTGGTAAAGGCTTGGATGCTGATGCTGGTTCAGATGGGATACGAAGGCCACGTTTTCTACGAGCACGAAATTAGAGTGGTTGATCAGGACATGCAATGTTTAGAAGACTTCGCCGAGAAGAATAATCTGGTACAAGACATGGATATACGACCCCATGACGATCGAGACCAAACCCGCGGAGCAGGTCTGCTGTCCAAGTTCAGAGGTCAGGAGGCAGGCGAGGATCGTGAGCCCACAAGCGTCAACATATTCGAGCACATCACGGACTTCCTGGTCATGTTAAGGGAGGAGCCCTACATTCTTGCGCAGCTCAACGAGAAGTTCGACATGGATAAGGAGCGTAAGCGTCTGGAGGCCGCTGAAAAGAAGACGGCGCAGCAAACCACCGCATTGGACAACAACAACATGTTCCAAGAGCTGCAGCAACCGGCTGCGCAAGATATGCATTTCGTTCGACACCTCTCAGAGAAGAAGTCCACGAAGAAAGGCATTTTCGGCGGCGTTATGAAGTTCGGGAAGAAGAAGTGATTAGTCGTAGTCGATCAAAAACTCCAGTAACCACAGGAAAGGAGTGCGGTATACAAGAAAGCCTGCCGTCGCTGCCTCAGGCCGCGCAGTCAGCATAATTAGAGGCACCTGGTGGATAGTCTCCACTGCGATCTGCAGGCGGCCTGCTAGCTCCACTGCTGCACGACTCTCGGGCCTCTTGGTCATGAGGTTGTCGTCTGCGTCCCGTGGAACCAGTTGCACCTCGACTACAGCCGCCACCAGCGCCCAGAGACCCAGAGTCAAGTCCAGGCAGTGAACGAAGAAGACAGACACCAGAGAAGCCGCCAGAAGCAGCGCCAGACGACGACGAGGGGAGAGTGCACAGCTGTCCAGCTCGGTGGTGCTTCCGACGAAAAAACGTTCTTCCCAAGCGTCTCTGACCGAATCAAACACCCTAGCAAACTTCTTCAGCCTGTTTAGTCCTTCCATTCTGGCGAAGGCGGGCTCCATCCCTTGGAGCAGAGTCCTCAGCAACGTGACCCAAGCGCCTACATTAGTTGGCGTCGTCTCTATTACGGCCTGTAACACGCGCATCTGGGAGTCGAACTCCATCGCGCTTAGGAGGCCAAAGGAATCCTGCAACGCCTCCGAGTCCGCGTGTAGGCCACGTAGAAACCCCTCTAATACACTGTCAGCGTGCTCTTCGTGTACTGTAAAGGGCACCAGACCAGCAAGGCGAACGCCAGCCACTAACGGAGGAATCTTGGAGAAGCGAGACGCTGTCATCATGGCTTTCACCAGTGACAGCGTTTGAGAGAGGAGGGACAGGTGGACCAGGTTAACCTCTGAGGCGGCCCTAAAACACCGAAGCATGCATACTGCATCGACAGCGAGGTCCTCTAAAGTGAACGGTTCTTCCGACAGGAACATTTCGGAGAACACAAGATGTAGCCACACCCGTAGGAATATTGGACGAGCACTCCGTCCATCCTGTGCTTCGATGGCTAGGTGCTTTCCCATCTGTAGCCGGACGTCGTGCAAGCCGTCTCGCAGCTGCTGCAGGTTGAATCGTCGCTGGCGCAGCGCGGACCGAGAAGTAGACTGGTCCTCAGCAGACAGGTACGTCGACCAGAGTATCTCCCACTGGGCCACCCCATCCCAGAGCTTGACCATGTTCACGAATGAGGGCGACTTGCTTGCGAACATGAGCTCTCTAAACTTTGTTCGAGCGGTTCGGGGCGAGAACAGCACCCGTAACGAGTACTCACAGACGTTGTAAACCACGCTCCGCCTGCTCCACGAGCGATGGCCTGACAATAGCACCAGCTTCAGGACGTAGAACTTCATGTCCGTGGGCATTGACTGTGTGTGCAGCACGAAGGGCAACACGTGTGTAGGGAGCAGCCCAGTGAACGACGCCACGGCAGGTGCGGTGGAGAACTGGCAAAGGGTAGGCACCAGGTCGAGCAGACGCGTGCCAAGGAGATCTGATATCTGCGGACTGACCTGCACTGAGTCGCCGAGATCGTAGGCAAGCCAGTGAAGGACATGGATCAGGACTTTCACCGCGTGAGCTGACACAGACACGGACATGAGGCGTTTGCTCTGCGCAAACAGGCGCCCCTGCCTGTTGGAAGCCGCCCCTCGGAGGGCCTCAACCAGCTCGTCGGTTCCCAGCAAGTGCTTAATGTCGTCTAGGCTCCCCTCCGGGCTAATCAAGGCCAGCACGGCCTGAAGGGCTTTGTGTGGCTGCACTGCTGTGGGCGCCTTCTTTAAGAACGTCGACATGAGCTCCTGCAGGTCTGGAGTCAGCTGCGTAAGCCACTCGACATCCTCCTCCTCCGTGGAAGGCGCCTCGTTATCGGGACGCAACTCCTCTCGCACCAAACCCTCCTGCGTGGCGCTCATCTTTAGGCTGAGCAAGTAGTCGTCGTCCCCCATTTGCGCCTCACGGGCAGGAATTCGGGACAAGATCTCACGAGTTAGCTGCGGCTCAACGGATCGTCTAACGGCGATATTCATGTCGCCGACGTTCAGTCCAGTCTCAAAATTTGGAGACTCCCTTTTTTGGCGGGACCGTTTAGTTTCGGTGTCTGAACGGGGTCGCTTGGACCTTGACATAGAAAATCACGAATAAGCGTCATTTGTGATCTGTACGTCACAGGGACATCCATCTTCATCTCGCACAACCTTCCGACGGCTGCAGTCGGGGCGTCCAGGCTCAGCTTCATAAAGCCACTGCGAGAATTCGAGACGAAGAGATGTTACTGCGAGACCGGACGCTGGCATGCCAGTGATGTTCAGCTCACGTCTCGCAACCTCTTGTTGCTCCGTTAAATCTCCAGTAAAACGCCGAAGAACAATCTTGCTCCACAGTGCTTCCCTCCTGCGGGCAGACTCCAGTGAAAACAAGTCGCGACGCACCACCTCGGCGTTGAGCGAATTCACCTGGTTCCGAAAGTCTTCGACGATCGCTAGGATGCGCATCCAGAGCTTCTGCCTGTTCCCCGAGAATGTCCAGCCTGTGTAGTACGCCACACCTTTGGGCGTCGCCATTGAATGAAGACCATGAAGCTTGACTGACAGAGCTTCCGGCAAGCCTGTCTGGGGCGGGTTGTTCTCTCTCTGCTGTTCCTCCAAGTGGTGCTTCACGACAGTTTGTAGCAACCAGCCCACAAAAGGAACGGCCGCCTCTGGACACTTCACCGTTTCCAAGTGAATGTCCAGCGCGGTGGGCCATACATCACATACACCCCCAAGATCAGGCGGACAGAGTAAGAACCTCGCAGCGAGGTCGGATGGCTGAGATGGCGATGACGTGAATGCCAAGAAGTTGGCTCCGTCTGCAGACTGGTCCCTGAGCGGACAGACAACGGCTCCGATAAACCGCAGGGGCAGCTTCAGCCGTAGGTAGCACATGGGCGGCTCTCGTTCGTCAGCTGCGAGCATACGAAGGGTCATGGGCACGCTTTCGGTCTGGGCTGGGGCATCAGAGCGGGACCACATGTCTGAGCATGATCGCAGCCTCTCTCTGTAGTGCATACCATGTTGAAAACCGTATTGGGCGCGACGGCTGCCATCTGTTTGAGGTTTTTTGCGACGTCGGAAGTTCATTACAAATCCTTCCACTGTATGCGTACGGTTGTGGGGCCTCTCATGTGATATCACAGAAGCCTGGGATTTTGCTACGCAGCAAAGCTAAAGCTCCCGTTGCATGCAATGAACTCGACGACAGCACATCCAGCGCAATCGGAATGCCCTTACGATCGACTTCCGTTAGCGGCCCGGCGCTGATTGTCTCCAAGCATAGAGTAGCCTTCTGTCTGTGAGCGTGGTAAAGCCCTGAGAGGGGTTGGCGGCCGGTGGTGTGGTGGACCTCCACAGCGCTTCGGTGGGCATCATCGTCGCAGCCTTGCCAGCTCGACGGCACGTCTGAGAGGCGGAGTCGATGACCGTCAATGGACGAGCGGACGCACTGCAGCAGGCACAGACGGAGCCGAGAACCTTGAGCATGGGGCAGAGAAAGCACCGCTGACGTCAACGCCGCGCTAGGTAGATGGCTTCGAGCGGACAGCCAGCGCATCCCCACCTCAAGTCGGAGCGCTTCGTCAGCGCGAAGAGGTAGCTGCAGTCTTCTGGCCATCCGGAAGTCCAAACAGTGTAGCAGGGCAACGTCCGCGTCGACGTGAAGGATGGGTGACCACATGCTGAGAGCCTGCCAGGCTGCCACATCCAGCAGCGTGCTCTTTACCAACGAAAGAATCGCCTTCGGTGACACGTTCAATGAAGCACATGCTGTCTTGAGCTCCATGAGCCACCAGGGGCCGCGGCAGGTATCCTGGCTCAAGCGTTCCACCACCAAAAGCGGATCAGGGGGCTCGAATGACAAGAGGCACTCGATCTCAGGGTCATGCGTCTCGAGTTTGGCCCACAGCAGGCGAGTTGGTTTCAAAAGGGGGTGTGTCGGCTTCACAGTAGGGAGCACTGCAATGAGGAAACTAAGTTTGGGGCACTGGCCTGCCTCACCGTGAAAGCGCAGATACGACGCGACATCGTTGAAGTACGAGGAACCAAGCCGCGTCAAACATCTCTTGCAGGTGCATCGCCTCTCGCCGACTCTCTGTCAACAGCCGAGAGATCAGATTCACAACCCTCGGAACATTCTTAGCTTCCGTCGACCTTAAGAGACTCACTGCTCCTTCAACGCACTCACGAAGCCAAGTGTCGCCGCAGTGTTCACGCGTCGAATACCCCGCCATCACACACCCTAAAGGCTCACCAGACACAACGCTCAGAACCCCGTAGGAAATCGTTTGTTTGACTCTGTCGCGCAGCAGATCAGCAAGGATCGAACGCATGGCCAAGTGTTCGTGGGAAAATCATATATTCAATCATTGGAGATGGCTGCGCAAGTGAGTTCCACATCGCAGCTGAAGGCTTCTTCCCGTCTAACGGTGCCTAGTTTAGTGCTGAGGGCCCTGGGAACCGTTTATTGTACAGGCGTGTTTGTGTTGATGAACGTTTGGGTAGTCCCCTCCATCGCCAACTCCCTGACTTCCGACGGAGGGGCCTCCAAATTGACTGCTTTCATCCAATCACACGACCTCTACCTCAAGAGCAGGCTTCTCGACGTCTCCCGCATCCTCGAGGGCGTGCCGCTTCCTTTCGCTGGCCTGTTTGTGGGTCTTGTGTGCCGAGTCCTCTTTGACAACGTACTACGGTCGCGCAGCAGTTTCTCCTCGGAGCCGTCGTTGGTTCGACTCTGGGATCAGCGGTCCAGCATGCTCAAGTTCTTGGCCAATCCCATGAAACCCATCAACCACTTCTATGTAGGCCGTCGTTGTGGATCGTGACGCAGGCGTCCTTTGACTTGACCTGCGTTTTCGCAACCATCGCGATGGTAGCCCTGGCAACCAGTTGGCAGATTCTGCCAATGCTGAAGGAGCCGCCAATGGGTCTACTACCGTCACTTCAGAAGGTGTACGCGGATGGCTCCTGTGAGATTCCTCCTGCGCAGACGACTACACGGTTTATGTACGCTTGGTCGTGCATAGGGGGTTCAATGGTTACGAATCCCTTGTCCTCTTCCCGAATCCTGCTGCTTTGTCAGGTGGCTCACGAGTTTCTCGCTGCCATGGTGCACTGCATGGCTCTCCTGATTGATATGCGGACCCACCAACCAGGTTCCAATGGCATCAAAATCATTCTGATTCAACTTAACCAGCGGTTACGGTTCGAGCCTTGGGGCTCCGCAATGGCCGCCTTGGATGGGACTCTGTTCGCCTCTATTCTCTATGGACGGCCTGACCTCTTCCTCATCCACCTTCCCATACACGTTCTTGCTGCCTATCTGACTACAAAGTGGATGTTACCCCAAGTTGGTCACTGATTACGCGAATATCCAAGTGCAGTCGAATGCCAGTGTCCACACCACGAAATATAGAAGGACCTGTCCAAAAACACCTGTAGTAAAGACGTCAGCCTCTCTCAAGTAGAACTGATTCGTGCCGCCGCTGGCTTCGAGAGAGGCGTAGACTGCCAGCGACACGGTTGCGATGGCAACGGCGTAAATTACCAATCCTGACAGCAGCTCGGACACTCCAGTGGCCCCAGAGAAGACGCCGGCCGCAATGGCTGCGATGACCCGCGTTAGGTGCAGCTTCTTGAGGTTGTTCTGCAGTGCTGGTAGGCTGAGGTCCTCTATCTGAACGCCAGCTGGTAGTGTTGATGCGTCAAAGTTGGGGGCTTGCATTAATGTCGTTTTTATCAGCACCTTCATAGCTTCTCGTCATCGCGCTTGCGGTGGCATCTGCGGGGGTCTATGCAGAGGGGGCGGCGCACCCTGGGGCATTCCAGTTGGCGGCATGTTGAGTGGCGGCATGTTGAGAGGCGGCATGTTGAGAGGCGGCATGTTGAGAGGCGGCATGTGCGGCGGCATGTTGAGAGGCGGTAAGCCTGGTAAGGGAGGCATTCCTCTTGGCATCCCCGCAGGTAGGCCTGGCAAGGGAGGCATTCCTCTTGGCATGGTCCCCGGCATCGCTGGTGGCATTTGCATGGGAGGCATCAGAGGAGGGAAGGGGAAGCCGGGTACGTGACCTTGGGACACCATTGGACCCAGAGGTGGCATACTTGCTAAGGGCGTGGGCCCCGTTGGCGCCCCTAACACTCGGCCGTCAGGGCGGTTCGCAGCCAGTATCCTCTCTGCGTCCGTGCCGTGGCGCTCGCCTTTAGTGTCCTTTTTGTAGGCGTATGACACTGATATCGCCTTACTGCACATGAATTGGCCATTCATGGCACGAAGGGCAGCGTCAGAAGACTCAAACGACTCGTAAGCCACGAAACCGAACCCTCTATGCGACCCCGTCTCTGCATCTCGCATGATCTTCCAGGATAACAGGGTCCCAAACGCGGAGAACGTGTCATGCAGTAGTTTCTCGTCCACCTCGACGTCTAAGTTGCCAATGAACAGGTTCGCGCCGACCTCCAGTTGCCTCTTGTCCTGACTGGCCTTGTTCAGGCGACAGGGCTTGCCGTAGAGCTTTACCATGTTCATAACCTTCAGCGCGTAGTCGGAGTCTCCTTCAGTCTGAAACTCTACAAATCCGAAACCCTGGTGGTTGCCAGATATTTTGTCTCGAGGAACGAATACATTCCGGATGGGACCACATTGGACGAAGAGCTCCCAGAGCACCTCGTCGTCCACGCGGCTGTCCAGATTGCCACAATAAACTGTGGCCTCTTGATTGCGCTCGTAGACTTGTGTGATGTCGGTAGCGTTGCTACTCATCTAAATCACCATTTTCATGGCCACTTTGGGGATCACACTTCCTTCTTCGGAGGGCGCCCTTAAGGCCGCCCCGGCCTACGGCTCCCGGAAGGGATTCGTTCCTCGTTCGGAGGCGGACTTCGGTGGCGGCGGCGCCTTCCCAGAGTGTTTAGTTCTGCAGTACCCTCTGGAGATGGGGAGGGGGACCAACCAGCTCCGGCGTACAGCAGTGATGTCGGTCACCAATGATGGTCGAGTTCAGTTCGATAGCTTGCTGACTCAGGGGGGGAAGAAGGCGATGCTCACCAGACCCGTGGACGCCACAGCACAGTGGTTCGGCCCTGGGCAGAAAGTAAAGCCTTCGGATGAGGATGAGGCGGTGAACATTGTCCGCACCAAAAAGGCGCTGGAGGAGGCTCTCGACAAGGTTAACAGTGAGACTCAACTTGATCGCGCGACAAGAAGTGCGATTGTTAAGCCTGAGTTCTTTCGTTATACACCTGGTAATCAGGGCGTTGGTCACAACTCTGATTGCCAGCAGAGAATGATCAAGATGGTTGAGAAACAAGCTGACCCGCTGGATCCTCCGAAGTTTCGTCACAAACGTATGCCGCGTGGTCCACCAAGCCCTCCGCCTGCGATACTGCATTCACCGCCGAAGAAGCTGACGCTGCAGGACCAACAGGAGTGGAAGGTGCCTCCCTGTGTTTCCAGTTGGAAAAATCAGAAGGGGTATACGATTCCTCTAGATAAACGACTCGTAGCTGACGGCCGGAATTTGGAGTTCAGCTCTGTGAACGATAAGTTCACGGCGCTCAGTGAATCGCTGTACATCGCGGAGCGTCAGGCGCGCGAAGAAATTCGGATTCGGCGAGAAATGCTCACTATGAAGAAGCAGAAGGAGGAGGAGCTCCGGGAGCAACAGCTCCGGGAGCTTGCCGCACAGGCGAGGGCTGGCCGACCAGACTCTGATGGACGGCGCATGGCAAGCGACCGAAAGCGAGAAATCGAACGTGACTTCCGTGCGGAGAAGAACAGCAAGCGGAGGCGGAACGCTGACAGAGACATATCGGAAAAGGTGGTGCTAGGCCAAGCCAGGCCCACCA
>NW_027179147.1:0-1740 GCF_019968985.1 Porospora cf. gigantea B | reverse complement strand
TGGCCCCTTCCTCTACCAGAACTGCAGTCTGGTGGTCATGCCCTGCAGCCACGTTAGTAAGGCAGAAGGCAGCGGACTGAGCGATGTTCGTGGCCACGCCTGGATTGGATATTATTCTTACAAGCCGCGGAATCAGCTTGGCATCTATGACCTCCTGTGCGGCATCGTACACCATGTCGCGGCTGGTGCACAGGATCTTCTTCAGGTCGCTGATCCCTGTGTACATAGTGGGGAAGTCATCACTGTCCAGGCGCTGGCCGATCTGCTCGAAGGCGTCTGAACGCCAGTTAAAGTCGTTTAGCTGGTTGGCCAAAGCTGACAGTTCGTCTTGCTCCGCCCCCTGTTTTGTTGGAAAGAGTCGTGTGCGTATAACTCTCATTTCTCCCATCTTCTTAGCAGTTCGGGATTATAATTTTCACGAATTCTCAAGGCATGATGTTGCGCTGTTTCAACGCTTGACGAGCCTCGGCGATCTTGCTGCGCAGATCAGTCTCGTTGGACATCAACCTTAGAAGTTCTTCCTTGTTCATCTCTAGCATCATACCTGTGATCTTCCCAGCAGCCTCTGGCTCGCAACGGGCGACCACAGGGTACAGCTTCTCGCCTATAACTCGCTTGTGGCGCTCCACGGGAGCGCTCTGGAGCTCATCGACCAGTGCTTGCACGTCCACCGATGCGCTGGGGGGGTAAGCCTGGGGGAACACCGGCCCCGGTGCACGGTGCTCCGAGACCATGCTCTGTCCGTTCATTCTGTGGAAATGTGAGAGAGGCTGCTGCGCTGAACTTACCTTCCACCTGGGCCCTGCTGGGGTCTCCACATGTAGTTTTGAGCGGCCATCATCGGACGGCCTAGTTGCTGTGGGTACATGTAGGAAGGCGGTACCTGGCCAGAGAACATCATAGGCGGTCTGGGACCCTGCATCCTGTGGTTCTGCAGTCGAGACGTGCGGGTGTCTCGGCGCTCAGCAATGGTGACGTAGAGAGGCTTCCCACCGGCAAGCTTACCGTGCATGTCTGTCACTGCTCGGGCAGCGTCCTCCGCGCTGTGGAAGCACACAAAGCCGAAGCCGCGGCATTTCCCTCGCTCGTCTGTCATGGCCTTCGCACTCGTCACAGGTCCGAAAGAAGAAAACATGTCCAAAAGTTTGTCGTCATCTACATCCTCAGGGAGGTTCTTCACGTAGAGGTTTTCACCTGTGTGGCGAGTCTTCTCTGCCTGCTTGTTGTGCTGGTACTGCTCCTTCAAGTATTGCTGGCGCTCCACTCTAGATTGGGATCGGGCAACATACAGCACTGGAGCTTCGGGGTTATCCTCCAGGGCCGCAGCGTTGTCTTCAGGGTCGACCAATCTGCCCTCCAGTATTACTCGCCCGTTCAACGTGTTGACTGCTTCCCTGGCGGCGTGGTTCGTTTCGAAGTTCACGAAACCGAAGGATCGCCCGCGCGCGTCGGCTCTAATGGCGCTGGAGGTTATCTCGCCGAACACTTGGAAGACCGCATCGAACTCCGATTGAGTCCACTCCTGGGGAAAGTTCTTCACGTAGATGTTGGTGAACATGGCCTCTTTTACGCCTTGCCTCTCACTTTTAGGAACATGAGAGGCTACGTACACCACTTGGTTGGCGAGCGTCAGACCGTTGACGCGTTCTATGGCCTTTTGGGCGGCTTCATCAGATTCAAAGTGAACAAACCCGTATCCCAGCGACTCTCCGTTCTCCCCGGTGCCAATCTTGCAGCTTA
>NW_027179146.1:0-1745 GCF_019968985.1 Porospora cf. gigantea B | reverse complement strand
TCTTCGAGTTCTTCTTGTGCATCTTCCTATCCTTCTGATAGGTTCCGACGCACTTCCGTTTGGCGCTACGCTTCACTCGTTTACGAATCTTGCTCCCCATTGTTGAGGAATTCTCGATTTGCAGTCACTGTCCATTATGCTTAGGCGCGTTATGCTTGCTCTCACAGCCACGCACCAAGGAAACTGGGAAGGCTTTGATAAACGCTACTCTTCTCAGAAGACACAGCAGTAGGCGACGGAAATTGACGACATCACGGACACAGATCTGACCGTTACGTTAAACTATCTGGTGCTTGATTGAAGCATTTTCAGTTTTATTTTTAATATGACCAAACGTTCCGTATGCCCGAAAAATTGGACTCTGGTTAGCCATCTGATTGACAAGAGAATTAATGTTGGTAGCAAGACGTGCATAATGTCGCAAGATGCAATTTCAATGCAGGCGGCTCCAGAAACTGTCTCAGATTTTGAAGATGTGTTGCGCCTCGCCTTCCAAATGGAGAAGAACGCTCGTCACAAGCTGGTGACAGAAGCCTTAGGCCTACAACAGGACTACGAAAACTTGGTAAACGAGATCGACATAGAAATGCGTGAGACCGTGGAGTCCGCATCATTCAGAAGCGGAACTGTGCAGGTGGAAGGCGAAGGTGAGGTTTCTGACCAGCATCCCCATGTACCCGGATTTTTTCGAACACATCCGGCCTCCGCCTTTTGCTGAGAAGGCGCTACGAAGAGTTATGCGCCACCAGACTTTCCAGACCCGTGTAACGAACAATGCCACCAGAGCATCTAAAGCGCGGCAGGACTACCTAGCAGCAACTGCTGAAGTGGACTCACTCCGAGGGAGGGCTGCCATGCTGGAGGTGCGTTCACGAGCAGCAACTGAATGCGCTCGCGACGGAAAGAGGACTATCGGTGACGCTGGATTTGAACCGTCGAGCGAGTTGCGCCAGGTGGTGGAAGATAATGTCGAGGTCCCTGCCGGTAAATTGGACGAGCTGAGTCCACTTGTGGTCACCGAGGACCTAGGGAGACCATCCGAATCGTTGGAAGACTCCCCCATAAAGCCTTCGCCACCTTGTGATGAGGCGTCTGTTGGAGATTCTAGCATGAGAGACTCAGCTGTCACACCGATAAGACCTGTAATGCACATGAACCACTCAGATTTCGACTCCGACTCGGCCGATTCTGACGTTCCGTCCTTGACAGACCTCCCTGGTCCTTTGCTATCTCCTGTACGGACCCCTTTCCCAGACTGCAGCAAAATGCTGCCGGCCAAAGCAGTGTGCTTTGCAACAGAGAACGACGTAATCCCTCAAGATTCCGTCATGGATGCCTCAGAGGATGCTGAACCCAAGGTTCTGGACGAGAACGACGTCAACAGAGAGCAGGCCGGCGAAACTCCATTTCACAATCAAGTGGCCTGCCCGGCAGGAAGTCCCTTCTACGACACCATACCTCTCGTCGTAGACTCTTCCCACCCCTCTCAGATGGTCAGTGTACTGGCAATCGATGAACAACGTGTTGTGCCTCTCTCCGCAGTGAGGGATCAGGTTACCAGCGGTTTAAACACTCCCAAGCTGCCAGATGCTGTGTCGAACGTCACAGAAGTTGACCATAAAATGGGTGCCCCTAAGAACTGCCCACATTGTCGGTGAGAGTGGCGGTCGAATACGGAAGCAGTGTGGTATACAGGAAGAAGGCTCTGCCTGAGGGAGACACGGTGTCACTCACTCAACAAGAAA
>NW_027179145.1:0-1745 GCF_019968985.1 Porospora cf. gigantea B | reverse complement strand
TGCTGATATTGCAGTTGCCGTAGATCTCGTGGTGTGCAGCGCGGATTCCTTGGTGGTTTTGTCATCCTTGAATGTGTTTGGGTGGGTGTGTGTTTCGTGAACCGTTAGATTTCTTGCTTGTGCTGCGAGTCTGAGGTCAGTTGTACTGGGTCTGTGTGGTGCATGATGATCTAGCGTCTGTGGTGGGTGACCTCTGTGTAGGACTCGAAAAGGTTTCACCATGGCGTCGCAGAAGTGCTGGCATGCCTCAGTGGCGGATTTGGCAGTGGCGATGCTTTCCAAAACGTCCATGCAGACGGTGGTGTAATATGCTGTGGCTTTGACTCGGTTGTCTGTTGTGAGTTTCTTCATTCTTAGGAGTTTAGGGGGGCGGTTGCAAATCTTCAGACGTATGGGAACGTGATACGGGTTCCAACGCCACTCTAGTGGTAGACCACAAAGTGTAAGCTCCGATGTTAGTATATTTTTCGTCAACGCGAGGTCGGGTATTGAGGACCCATGGGCTGAGAAGAACGTGGCGGTGCGGGGGCTCAATGCGGTGATGCGTAGTGATTTGCAGAGTCTGATCAGTGCGCGGCCGCGAGGTTCTGACTTGGAGTCACCCAGGACCGTGGTTCGCGCGTTCAGATCCCCTATCAGTATTCCGCGTGTACTGCTGTTGTGAAAAGAGGTGATGACTTCTTCAACTTCCGTTAGCGAGGCTTCAGGGGAGAGATAACACGATCTTACCAGGATGTTGTTTAGGTTCATATCGACGTATTGGTACGTCTCCGATCCCACTTTTCTAATGGTCGTGGCTCCTGAGTTTTCTCCGATCCCACTTTTCTAATGGTCGTGGCTCCTGAGTTTTCTCCGTAGTAAACTGTAACTCCTCCTCTGAAGTCTTTTGTAGAACACGGGGCTGTGGTGTGCCTGTATAAGGGGAATGTCGGAGGATGCACTCCTTTCGATTCCGTGCAGGCAAAAACATCGAGGCGGGTGGAAGCAAGAAATTCTCGGAGTTTATTTGTTTTCTCCGGGCTGGATTCGAGGCCGTCAGTGTTCCATGCGCCGATACTCTTTCCCCACATGTTTCTGTCGGGGTCAGTGTTTAAGGCATTATTCTTCATGGTACCAATCTGGCAGAAGCTTAAAGTCCTCGAGCCACGGTTAAATGAGTTTATCCACCACTACAACGCTGAGGGACACGTTTCGTAACAACACAAATGCTCGCCGAGGGATCACGAACCGCTCTGCAATGCATTGAACTTGACCAAGAGAAGGCACAGAAGCACGCCTCGAAAAACGAAGGCATCCTAAAACGAATGTTGAAATACGCCTCCCTACTACCAATGCCCACTGTCAAGGAGTCCGCTCCGCCTGGTGCAACCGTCACTGCCAAACAGATGTCTCTACTCTTTGCGGTAATACTCTATCTATCAAGCGCCAACCCGATCACCGATCAGCAAAGACTGATCAGCGACCTCTTCATCATGCTATTTACGGACGGATCTGTGACAATCCTTCGCTGTCCAGGATGCTTGAGGATCGGCAAGACAGTTAAACTCGCACTAGTGGAGCCCGATGCCCATTCACCTACGGGCCCTCACGCCACACGCAACAATACACAGGAAGCGCCCACCACCAAGATAGGGAGCAGCGAATAAACTGTGATCCTAATGTGTAGTTGTAGATTAGTATGTGCCCCACGATACGTTTGCACCATTACTGTGGATGGAGCAGAGACGAATTTTCCGTACATTGTA
>NW_027179144.1:0-14063 GCF_019968985.1 Porospora cf. gigantea B | reverse complement strand
ACAACGTTCGCATGATCAGCAATGGATCGTGTGGTTTCATCGACTTCGACAACGCGGAAGGAGTCGAGGCAGCGATCAAGTGGAACCAGAGCAAGTACGCCGGCCGCTCCTTGAGAGTGAATAAGGCCAGTGATAAACCTCCTCGACGAGCTTAGTGTCCGTTTGTAGCAATGTTTTGTAGTGACTTCAAATGATTGGCAGTCCTCTGTGCTTAAGAGATAGAACCCTAGAACTGCGGACGCCATGGACCGTACATCAGCGAAAGATTCTCGACCGCCAGAGAGACATCCAGGAGGTGGCAAGCCTGCTGCACAGGTGTCCGTTCCTGCGTGCTCCACTCCTGTAGACGCTTTCGGTACTCGCTATCTGCTAAACCGTAGTCTTGCTGAGGATTAGGACGGTGATAGTTCACGAACCCTTGAAGCTTGCGCTTCACAACGTGGAGGTGGAACGCCCCTCTGTCGTTAGTCAGATGCAGTAGATCTTCGCCAAAAGCAGTCTGCATCAGCCACGACAACTCCTCTGAGCGTCGCCGTAGCCTCTCTAATATCCGCCCACATAGGGTCTGGAAGGCAGGCCAGCGGGCCACTCCAATGGTGAGGGCCATCTCGCGAGTAAGCCGGAACGGCACTTCCTCGGACACGCAAAGCTGCCTCCCCTTCTCATGCAAACAGTCAAAGTCGATATGCATGCATCGGCCACTCCGAACGTCGATGTTGACGTTTCCCATGTGTCTGTCTCCAAGGCCGAGCAGGTAGCCGAACATGGACCAAGCTGCAACGGTATGCTCGAAATTCCGTCGGGCAACAGCCCAGTTGTCCAGCGAGGAGTCGAAGGTGTCAGCAAAAGCAGCGGGAAGCTGCGGGGCCACCTTCACTGCAAACTTACGCAGTTGGTGGATGTTCCGAGCAATGGAACGCCCGCCTTTGCCGTTATGAACGATGATAGAGTCTTTTTGATTCTTGATAAATGCGATGAGTGGCTTGAGGTCAGTCACCCACTCCACCAGTCCTACGGTCTTGTTCAGCGCCCAGATACCATAGGTGTTCAACGGTTCTGATATAGTCTCACCTCTGAGCATCACATTCACCACAGCCGCGATTTCCATTACCCTAGCATCTTTCCGAAAATCTCCCGCGGCTTCGCATTTGATCAGCCGGTGGTAAGTCTTGCCGTCCGACCCCAGCAAGGCCACCTTCACTGGCTTCGTCAAACTGGAGATGACCAGCACTTCGTCGCGAATGCCCTTCAGCCAGACGAAGCCACTCTTCCGCGGGAGACACAACTGACATCTTGTGGGCACAATCACCTTTCCGGCGTTGGCGTTGATCAGACGCTTGGCCTGCGGGCAACAGGCGTCCAGAGTGGTCTTCAAATGCGTGTTAACAGCGCCTCCCTGTCTGGTCTTGGAGCGGCGGAACTCCGCGAGAGCTCCGAGATGAATCTCTGCAAGAAAAGTTGCGACGACGCTGAAATCGTTCAAATGCTGCTGATTCTCCTCTCCGCGAATTGTGGCGGCACCGCTCTCGATTTCCTTCCACACCCTTTGAGTGTCAGGATCCACATTCTTTTCAGAATCCCATAAAATCAGTGTGGAGAGATGCCACACAGCTTGATGTGGATACTCGGCCAGTAAACGCGACAGCAATGGGCGCACCACACACGACAACGTCTCGTTAAGCGCCAACGCAACGAGTGGCTGAAACAGCAGAAACCACTGAGTCGCCGATACTTTCAGGTAATGCGGAACCAGCCTCGTAGCCCACCCTGGATGCTGACTTGTCGACTGCAGCAGCGCCAGGAGCTTCATCAGAAGCAGGCGACTGGACCCATCTAGCGTCGGTCTGGAGGCGTCGGGGGCGAAGGCGCAGGCCTCCGCTAGTACCCGAGCCATGTCCTCGAGGCTGCCGGAAGCCAGACGTTGGGTAAAAATGCCGTCCAGCAGGACAGTCCCAAGCCGACTTCGAACGACGAACTCGGCGTAGTCCTTTCGGGAAGATTCAGAGGTTACGCCCAGAAGGTGAATGTTCCTACTGGCAACCTCGACTCCTTGGGACAGTACTTGACATAGCCTGTCTGACGCCTCCTCTAAGCTTATCGCCTGTCGCTCGTACTGGTGATATATCTCCTCACCAAGCAGGCCTGGACTGTCAAGAACTTCCTGTTTCTGATACAAGCGAAACTGGGCCTCCAAAACGCCCAAGTCGCCACGGCCTGAGGCCCACTCAACCGTTGCTGCTTCATCGGCTGTGGCAACACCTTCCTTGGCCGCGAGCACCGCCGTGGTCATCGCTAGCAGAGGTAGATTCGAGTGCTTTGCCAGCTGGGACACCTGTCGAAGGACGTCGAGGCACCCAACGTTGTTGGTGGCATACTGGTGGGTCGCTCCCGCCAAGACCCACTGTGACTCGTAGTCAGTTTCGCAGAGAGTCACAGCTCGAGACTTCACAAGCGACAGCGCCACGTGTAACTTGGATCCACGCATGGCGGCCTCCTCCACTTCTGCTATCAAGTTAGGGGCCATTGTTGTCTCGCAGGCCACGCTACTCGCTCCGGACAGCGCAGACTCCAGCTCAGTTTCGGCGCGAATCAGCAAAGAGGCATCTTCTTGTCCCTGCATGCACTCTTGCATCGCCAATTGCACGTCTGGCTGTGTCTTTTGCGCCCGGTGAAACAGGGTGAGCGCCCGTTGATTTAGAAGGAACGACACCACAGCCCAGGCCCCCGACAGCGCTGCTGCCTTTACGATTGCAGCCGTGTCGTCAACCGCAAACTGGAGGTCGGCGTAGGCTTCATGGCGTACTAGCAGTCTAGAGCATCGAAATATCTCCACCACGTCGACGCATGGGGGAAGCCTTTTCCACGCTTGGCGGGCTCGTTCTACTGCGGCGGCCACAGGTCTCTGACAGACGAGTGCCACGAGGCACCAGGTCACCACAACCCACTTTTTGGATGTACCGGAGAACGCCGTCGCCAGCGCACAGACGAGCTCGCCTTCCGCTACTGGGAGGCAGACGGCTAGCTCGCGGACGACCGCTTCCGCTGGGGACTCGTCACGTGCTGGAGGTTCGACCCGCGAGGTCCCTCGTGCCCGTTGCGCCAGCGCAAGCGCTCCTGGACTGAGCGAGACTACCTCAAAGGCGCTATTGTCGCGGACGGAGTGCAGAAACCCCAGCAAAGCCCTGCGGACCGAGTTATCATGGACAGGTGCCAGGCTCTCCACTAGGTGTCGAACCACTGCCATCACAGACCGAGGCCGCGGTTCTGGCAGCGCAACAGCGTCTACGTGGGTCAGTATGCACGTTGGGCTTCCCATGCGTGTCTCGAGGATAGTGCACAGAGTCTGGATGCGGCATTGTCCGAAAACTCACGACGATGGGCCTTACGGTGGACTGCCGCCGAGTCTCGGAGAGAAAGAGACGAAGTGGCTCCGTGTGGATGGCAAACGCTTCTGGGGACCCGTAGACGTCCGCGGCCTCTAGCAGTCGAAGTAAAACCGCTAGGTAGGGGAGCACGCACAGACTGCTGGCTCGGGGGTCTGGCGGAGCGCAAGCCCACTGCAAAGCGACACGTCGCGCATGAGACCCGGATTCCATCTGAGACAGAACCTCTCTGGTGATCATGATGGACCCCTTGCAGCGTTGATGGAGAACGTTCCACATAAAGCTTAGACGCTCTCTGCAGTCCTTGCAGCTGTGATTGAGGAGGTAGCACTCGGAGACAAGGGCGGACAAGGGGAGACTGACTGCCGTGATACACGACGGTTCTAGGTCCTGGAGAAGCTTCGGCACCAAGCACCAAAGGTTGAAGATGCAGGCACACAGCTCTTCAACCGGCCCACTATGTGCCGCCTCGAACTGGAAGTACGCTGATGGAATCAGCTGCGGTAGGAACCTGAACCGGCAGGCAACCTGCAGGAATACATTCACAAGGGCGTTGACGAGGTCGTCGGCTTGCTCGTGGCTGCTTAGCTTCTGGCTGAACACTACTGTTCGGAGGTGTCCGAGAGCCACGCTCGGTGCCGCCAGCACACCGGCACACGGCTTGCCTGTGATGCGAACACACAGATCCGGAATGCTTCCAGGGCAGTGGCTCAGCAGACGGCGGACGACACTGCAGATCCACCGAGGGAACGGCACATTCGATTTTGATGTATGTATTGCGACATCGAATAGCGCTTGGCTGTTCCACAGCAACACACGCAGAACGTCCTGCTTCGCCAACCCTCTGGGTACCCACGCTGAGGACGAGTGCCGCAGAAGCTACGTCTGGGGCCGGCCTCTCCAAGACGTAGCTCAATACGAGGTCCTCTCTCGACATGCGGGTCTGACCAGACCTCACGCGGAGCCATGCTGCAGCCCAGAAGTTGACGTGAGGCGCGTCTGGAAAGGGCTCAAAGGTTTCGGTGAGGACGAAACGCAGCCCAGGGGGCACCGATGGGCCTTGCGGAAGATTATCCAGAGCTAGTTGTCGAGTCACCTCATCTAGATTCATACACAGCGAGGCGACGCCTCCCGCCGCCCCCAGCAGAGGCAGCGCGGGGTCGAATATGAGGTGCATAGACTCCGGCAATGTCAGCATGGTCTTCACTTTGCGAACGGCGTCGGGGTCACTCGCTAAGGCGCGAAGGCAGACCCACGCCAAAGGTGCTGGGGAGCAGATAACCAGCGACTCAGTGGGATGGCGTCGCCAAGGGCATCCATGTAGCGACGCGCCAGCTGCAAGCAGCTGAATCCTGGAAGTAGGACAGAACCTCGCCGCCACGTATAACAGGTCCTGTTCTCGACAAGGGATGCATGTCAACTCCGGAAAGTTCGACACCAGGTAAATGAGCGCCGTGTGATGCTGCCACCTGAATGTCACCAGAGCCGGGACCACGTCAGAGACCACGCAGCTCGCCCGAAATCGCCTACGAGGCAGACCCTTGTCGCAGAGAACCTCAAACTGCCAGCCCTCCTCTTGCGGGAATACACGTCTTAGCGCGTCGCACGGAGCCTCGCCTTCAGAATCGCCCAGGTCGTCCTCGCAGAGCTTCCACAAACGAGCCTGCTCCTCGGACTGAAGCAGCGGTGGGCCCTTCGAACTTCTGTTCTGTCTGCGCATGAGGAGGCAACGAGCCAAACGCGGCTCTGCGAGGTCCAGCCCAAACAGCTGATTCACTGCGCAAAAATCCTCCCCCACGCAGACATCAGGCAGGTCAACAAAGGGGACTGCGACGCTTCTTGAATGCATGACCCGCAGATACAGTTCCAACAGTGAAATACCCAGACCTGAGCGGCGGAGTTGGAGAAGTTCCTCAATTCGTAGCCCGTCCTGCCGTCTGCTGGCCACACGGAGTACTGCTGTTTCTACGTTCGGTTTCGATAAATCGCTGATCATTCTAACGACTTGGCTCTCGGAATCAGTCAGAGGCATCTGAGAGAGCAGTGGCTCCACCGCGACAGGTGCTGGGCGCTCGCCGGCAAGAGCGCGTTGTAGGGCGCGAGCGACGACCACCGCCCGACCAGATGTGGTGTCGGGGGCAGGCAGACTTGCTACTTGGATTTCCGGACACACTCGAAGTAGTGCCACTTGGCGGATGAGGTCAGGGTTCATTAGATTACTAGGAATAAGTTCGTTGTGTGCGTGGGGCATTTGTGACAGTCGACAGCATCGCTCGCGGTGTGCCGAAACAAGTGCACACCATGCGAGGCGCAATCTTGAGTGAGGTCCTTTCGGACTCGTTACGCAGTTTTTTGGTCAAGCACTGCTCTGGGGTTGCGAGCGTCGAACGAGATTGATATCGGGCCTCACTCTATCGACACAACCGTGCCACCCCGCGAAGAGAGAATGGAGGCAGATAAAGAACAGGTCCCTCCTGAAGCACTGTCGCCGATTAAGAACCCAATTGACGAGCTCTTCAAGGTGGAGACAGAGGATTCTGCCGAGATCGACTTTGACGGGGAGGATGGAGACGAATTCGAGGATGACGAGGATGAAGAGTACGAAGTGGACGAGGAGATTGAGCAGGTTACAAGCGTTAAACAGACTAGCGACATTATAGAGACGCCCAGCTTCATGGAGGAAGAGGAGATGCGGTTCTACATTCGTTCCTCACAAGCATACGCTCGAACCGAATCTCGAGAGGAGCGGAGTCCCGAGACAGTGGTCTGCTTCTCGCTCAAGCAGCTAGAGGCGCCCATAGAAGCGGACTGCGACGCTACCATGACCCCACCCACGGTAAGCGCGGCATCATGGCAAAACGCGCGCGACTACCCGAATCAGGACGCGTACCAGCACCTCCACGCCTTCGTCAAGGGGAAGCTGGAGTACTCAGTACTCTTCGTATTGGACGGCCATGGCGAGTCAGGCGCGGAGGTGTCACACGGAATGCTGCGTCCCCTGGCGATGCAGACCATGGACGCTCTCATGCAGTACCGGAAGATGGAACAGTCCACCCCGCTACTGGGCAAGGTCCTTAACGACGCACTATACCGAGCGACTATGGGCTTTCTCTCAGTGCCGGCGAACTACAATCACTGCTCCAAGGCAGGTTCCGTGTATTTGGCCGCCGCTTTTATCTGGAGGACCCGCAAGGGCGTGACAGCGAGTCTGGGTGACGCCACGGCATGGGTGGTGTCCAGAGCGGCGAGTCGCGCAACTCCATGGAGCGCTCTCCCTGGAGTATCCGACAGTAACGTCGATGTGAGCCTGGAGCCGATTTCCGAAGACGTGGGGATGGACAACCCCAAGTACCTTGAACGAGCCGTGTCACTGCAGGACCCAAGCACCACCGAAGCCAGGGTGCATCCCCGGAACGAGTACGAGCTGCAAGTGAAGGACCCGTTCTCCAGATGGAGCATCACCACAGACGCTCAGTACGACAGCAGGCTTGCCGGGCTGCAGTTGGCGGCCTCTATGTGCGACCTGGTGTACCCTGTGCTCAGGACTCCTGTCTTGAGGTTCTACCACGTGCCAGTCGGTGACGCTAGGTATATTCTATTGACGTCTGATGGCATCACACACAAGTACGACAGTATGGCTTACGCCAGTCAGAAGAGGAACATGCGCGAGGACGCCACCAAAGAGTTGCTCGGGATGCTATCCACTCAGTACAAGCCGATTAAGGAGCTGCGGGATTGGGAGAAGGTATGGCGAATGTTCCTAATGGCCACCTGGGATTACTCGTTTTATAGGGCACACATGAGTGACGTGTTCATGAGCAAGGACCTCCAACGGTACTGGTCGGAAACCAAAGGGAGCGAGAACGAGCAGCTGGAGCGGTTGCTGGACTTGATGTTCGAGCACTGCTACGACAGCGATGACGTCACCGCCATGATCATGAAGGTATAATCTTGAACCCTCATTTGTCCAGCGCAGTACTACCGGTTTGGTCTAGGTCGTTCTGGGCCCCCCAACTGATGTGAGCTGTCACGTTTCGGCCATCTCGGCACTGGGGAATTCAAACAGTCCTCCTGACTTCTTCTAGGCCTTTCACGACGACGTTCTTTCTTTGGGCTGGGGGATAGACTTCTTCCAGGCCTTTCATAACGACGTTCTTTCTTCGGACTGGGGGATAGACTTCTTTCAGGCCTTTCACGACGTTCTTTCTTCGGAGGGGTTAGACGTCGACGACATTCCTTGTTTGGGGTGGGGGGACGACGGTCGGTTTCAAGGACGGGGCTCCTACATGGAGATCGTCGATGACGGTACTGTTTATGGGGGCTTCGAGACCTTCGACGACGGTTGGTTTCAAGGACGGGGCTCTGACTTCGAGATCCTCGACGACGGTACTGTTTGTGGGGGCTTCGAGACCTTTGACGACGGTTGTCGGGGCTCAGACATGGAGATCGTCGATCTTGTCTACCTGCTCTACGGGCCTCCCTATCAGCAGTGCCCTGCTGGGCTTGCTTTGCCACAGGAGCGGCGGATTCCCCCCTCGCAGCTGCCACCAGATTCTGCCTGTTGAAGCACTGAAATGACAAGTGACCTATCTGGTTGCAATATCGGCAGCCACCGACGCTGCGGGAGGTTGAGACGCGACTAGGACCAGGCCCCGACTCCCGCCACGACTCCGCCTCCAGAGAGCCAGTGACCTGAACCCGGTTATCCTGAGGCATGCGCACTCTTCCGACAGTGGCAGGCATATGCGTCTAAATTAGGGAAAACTCGAATCTGTATGATTACTTCCTGCTTAGAAGCGTAATTGTAACAGATGCAAACTCTCGATTACACTACACGGTAGACGTCGTGGCGGTAAAACTCCACCGTGAAGGTTCGGTATCTGTAACTGAAGCTTGTGCTTTGTAGTCAATACCTTGGTAGCTCTGCCGGTAGAATATCCAGAGAACGCCAAAGAAAGTGATCGCACAGGCACCCGCCCAGCCGCCAAGGAGTGCTCGATAGTCGGGGTTGGTGCGGTCGATGAGGATGTTGAAAAGTTGGAGAAGTCCTGCAGCGAAACCAATGGAACCTGACAACTTGCCGAAGTGCTCCACATCGAAAACTTCTGACATGTACGTGTACTTAGTGGTGTAGATGTGGGCGTTGGACAAAACGTAGAGGGTGGCGCTGAGGTAGTGGAGGGGCAGTACGGAGGTAAACGTTAGAAGCAACATGGTGATGTTCATGGCCGTCATGATCATACAGATCAAAAGTGTGGGGACATAGACATTCAAAAATCCCCACAACAGGCCGACTATACCTTCAAATGGGTACAGCCATCCAAAAAACGTGGCGACATCATCACCTGAAATCAACCTCAGGTTCACGTTGTAGACGTTAAATGTCATGATCTGAACGACATACCAGAGGAGGCAGGTAATCCATTCTATGGTGAACAGCAGGCGAAGGTACCCCATCCATCCAGAGAGCGGCGGATCACTGCTCTCCTCGGAACTGGTTTCCTTCGCCGCCCGGAGCTCTAGGCGCGTCACGGGCAAGCAAATGCAATACAAAATAGCAAATGGAACACAGAACAAGACATATCCGTTGTGAATCAACGCGAATGACCAGTCAGTTGCATTCTGAATTGTAAGCATGACTGGCGACACGAAGCTAGTAAACAGCTGCACGGCCATGGAATGCGCCATGATCAGCTTGGCCTTAGACGGCCAGGTCTCGCTTAGGACGAAAATGGGGAAACAGACGAAGGCGCCAGAGAGACCAGCCATGATGAATCCTGGGACGTACAGCCGAAGGGAGGGGCTGGAGAATCCGATGCACCCGTACCCCACGACGAAGAGCAGCTCTCCAACGATCCCACACCACCGAGGGCCGACGTTGTCGTACAGAATACCAGCGAGGAGGGTTCCAAAAAATCCAAAACTAGAGCCATAGGTGTACAGTGAGCCTACGGCATTGAACTGCTCAAGGCATATGTAGGCCTCTCCGTCAACAAGACTGTCAGGAGTACACAGCCACGAATACGCCCCGCCTTTCAGCAACATTTCGGAGTAATGCTGCCATCCGTAGTACACTGACGAGGTCAGAAAGATTGTGACGGTAGAGATGGCCAGCCTTGTCCATTTCCCAGTCAGGCTAACGAACATTGAATAATGAATAAAGAGATGAATTCTTGGGTCTTTGAACTCGAAGAGCTGACGTTATTCGTCGACCGCCGTGCACTCATCGCTACGGTCATCGGGCCTAGTGGTACAAACATCAGAGCTCTCTCTGTCGATGGTATGCGGGTGATTCTTCACGGCGAAGGCGTAATAGCACCTGCCTCCGATACGTCGGGACCCCTCAGATTAGCAGTCGGCACTTGGCACCGAGAAGCGAGTTTGACCGAGTTTAAGAAGAAGCTCGGGGGGATCCTCCTAAATCGGTTCGCTGGTAGATGCTTTTCTGATGTATACGCATGCTTGGAAAGATGTGGGCTCCAGCCAGAGCTCTGTGAGTGGGTCTCTAGAAGCGGGACTGACCCGTATCGGAAACTCGTGGATGTAGAACGAAACTCCACATCTTCAGCTATGCCCTCTGTGAAACAAGCCATCAAACGATCCGACAGCAGCCTGTCGTGTGACGAACCCCACCCGCGAAGACAGCTTAGCGGACGCCGAGATCGAAGGAGGAGCTCCTCGAACAGCTCACTGTCTGTTTCTGACAGACGGCGAGGCCGAGAACGTACGAAGGCCCCTTGTAAGAGGCTCCCGCGCGAATGGGAGTCATCAAGTTCGGAGGATGAGCTGTTAGTGGAGCCAAAGGCGTCAGGAATCTACCGCTTCTTTCAAGGCGTTTCAGCAAGGGATGTCGACTCGAATGTGCGGGAAATACTGCGGGCGCGAAGACGTCGCCTTGAGGAACTCGACGCACAGAGAGATATCGTAAACAAGAAGGTCGAGGTGGCGATTCTCGAGAGAGCGCAATCCCTCGAGCAGCCAAGACCCAAGAAGTGGATTCGCGATGGCTGTCCACAGATGAAAAAGACAGGTTCGTTGAGGTGATAGACGTTCTTTTGGTCAGAATTCCCACATTCTGCACGATGCGATCAGGCTGCGAGGTAACGTAGAGGTGACTATTTTACACAGCTATCTCGTGTCGTGCACGCCTTCTACACGCTCGGGTCACCAGAGGAGAAACACCAAGCGTAGGTGCCTGGAGCCGCGGCAATTCAGCGATCAATGGCTTCAGTCATGGCAACAGTCAACGGCAGCCTGGTCTCAGTCTCGAGGGGTCCTAGAGCACCCTACCGGAGCTATGGAATTAGTTCAGTTCTGTGCGCTGACTCTGAAGGTGAAGGTCATGTTCGACCTCTATGAGGTTCCACTGGCTGATAGGGACCTACTGAAGGATAGCTTGCTTTCCTTCTTGCGACGATTCGGGGTCCAGACTGAAATGAGGGCTGTCGCTATTCAGCTTGCTATAGCGTTGGCCGTCTTGTCGATACAGAATATGAGTCCAGACGACACAACTTCGCCAGTGGACGAGGTCGTGAGTGCCTTCCAAGATCCGGCCTTACATTTCGTTTGCGCCATGTGCCTTAAGATCCTGGTTGAAGAGTCTTTCGAACGCAGAGACCTATTCGCAACGCCTGAGCAACGAGAGAGGCACAGAGCCCTCCTCAACAAGTCCTCGCCAGTGGCGCTCAGTCGGCTGGAATCGTTGTTCGCAGCAGCGCCGGACTCCCAGATGCGTGAGGCAGCGCTGGAGGCGTTCGTTACCTGGGTCGCCTTCACGGACCCGCCTCCAGAGAGCCTGCGCCGGTCCTGCGTCCTTCAGCAGTGCTTCCTGGACGTGAACGAGCGCTCGCTAGCCGTGATCAACGTGGTGACGCGGTTGGGTGTTGAGCGGCCGCTGTCGTTTCTTCCGTTGCTCCACGTTATCCTAGAACAAGTTAGTTCTCGGCTGAAGCCACTATTCTTACAAGTCATCGAGGCGGAGGAGGCAGAGATGGTTCAGGAGCTGGGCGCACTATTCCTAAACCTGTCACAAGCCTACATGTGGGAGTTAGTCTTCGCGTCCCATGAGGAGATGGCATTCCGAGACCTCTTGGAGCTACTGTTGGTCATATTCAGAATCCCCTTCTGTTCACTGGAGAACTCCACACTGCTGACCAACCGAGCTGCCAGCCTCCTACTCGACTTTGTCGACTGCAGGGTGGTCAGCGTGCAGCGCGCTAGCGACCTCGACGTGATGGAAGCTGGAGCGGCTGCGTTCACTCAGCTACTGCCGCAGGTTTTGGAAATCGTAGTGGCCCAAGCGAAGTACCCGACTGAGATCATATCCGATACGGGTGCAGTAGACAACACGCTTTGGGAAGAGTTCCGCGAGTTCCGGTCGTATCTAGGGTGCATAGTGGAGCAGGTGGTGCTGGATAAGCTAGTCTCGGAGGCCGTCTTCCACCAGGTTGTCGTGCAGCCGCTGCGAACCGAGTTCCAGGAAGGTAACCCCAGAGCTCTCGAGGGCCGACTCTTCCTGATGTCGTCGCTGCGAGGTAATCTGATTGCGGCCGAAGATCTGGAGATCCTCCCGGGGTTGTTGCCAGGCAACCGGCCTGAACACCAGCTGGACATTGCCTGTCGCTCTACCGTCTCGAAGTTCATCGAGAGCATCCTGAAGAGTGTCAACCCCCAGCTGGACTTTTCAGCAGTCCTCCCGTCCATAATGGGGCAGCTGCTCGCCGCTGTGGAGCACGGGCCTGCAGCGTTGTCTTACTACTGCTCATCCACCCTGGACACGGCGCTTGCGTCACCTCGAGTAGCACCTATTGTGCAGCCAGCGCTACCTGGGCTGGTCGACAAGGTGTGCTCTCACTGGGTGTACTCTCGGGAGCTGAGTGAGGCCTGTGCAATCATGCTCCGTTCTCTGGGGAAAGCCGTGTCTCTCGTCCGAGCAGATGAAGAGTTCGTGGGCCTGGTAGACGAGGTTGTCACCAGAATGGTATTGGCTGCTATGAGTGCAGGTGCCGATGACCAAGCTCGTTTACTCGACTACGTGGCCGATTTTGTTGGTCACCTGGACCCTCGGCACAGATTCGGAGTTGGGGACGAGACGCGCGTGACGCGGATGGCTGAAATCATCAAACGAAAGGTACTAGCGGTGGCTTTTACTCTCATCACTGAAAGGAGCGAAGAGGAGCCGGTTCAGGAAAGGGCCTGCCGAATTCTAAAGCATAGCATGCGTGTTTTGGGTGCTGAGGCTTTCAAGTCCGAAGCCCAGCAGTATTGCGAACTCCTGAGGCACGTCTGCCAGGCCCATCTCCATTCCTGCTACGTGTACTCAGTAGAGTGGCTGGCTGTGGAATACGCCGTGGACGAGACCATGACCCAACCCCTAAACGCCACATTCAACGCGGTCGTGGAGTCTGCTCTGAGACATCTGGAAATTGGAGGCATCCCAGAACAGCTGATGGTGGAGGATATCTACGGCCTGACATGCAAGTTATTCGACCTGCTACCAGTCACGATCGGTGCATCGCCACATTTGCCACGCCTGATTCAGGGGATCCAGACGTGCATACAGTCAGAGGACTACCATGTGAGCAAGCTGGTCATCCAGTCCATGGACAAGTTCGCCAGACTCGTTATCGAGGACGACTACATGCAGAACCAGTACCGGCGCCACGAAGACGAATGGGCCAAGCAGCTGTTCGAGGCGTACTCAGACCAAGTCAGACCTCTTTTCGCCGCCTCTGCGCCCATGATGACTTCAGCGCTGCTGACCAAGGTCTCCTTGGACCCTCCCCGGGAGATCATCGACCTGGTGGCGCGGGCGATCGACTCCTTCCACGTGGCACTGGGCGACGCCGTGTTTGAAAGAACGTTGTTGGAGGCTCTGCGTGTGCTGCCAGCTTCCATTTTCGTGGGGGGGAACGCGAGCGCTGAGTCATATTTGCGGTTGTTGTCGTCGCGAGACGACCGTGAAGTCATTCGAGCTCTGGACGCGTTGAAGGGCTGCTGCCGGCGGTTAGCACTTCGGAACCGAGGCCAGTTGGAGTGATGTTTGTAGTGAACACCGGCATTCCGCGTTATCTGTCAAATAAATGATCGAGGCTTTCCTTGCAGTGTCTCGCCAGGGCAAGCCACGTGTAGTGAGGTTCTTCAACAACAGCATCGGCGTGCAAGAGAGAGACCATATAATTCAGGAACTGACCTCCACCGTCATCGAAAGGCCAGCGCACTGCACCAACACAGTCGATTACAAGCAGTGGAAACTCATCTACAAACGCTACGCCAGCTTGTACTTCGTGGTTCTAGCTCACCCAGAGGACAACTCCCTCATGCACCTCGAGATGATCCACCATTATGTGGAACTGTTGGATAAGTACTTTGGGAACGTTTGTGAGCTGGACCTCATTTTTAACGCACACAAGGTGAGCTATCTATCACAAGGGCACATACAGGCGCTGTTCCTGATGGACGAAGTCCTGTGTGGCGGAACTCTTATGGAGTCCTCAAAGAAGGTAGCGCTTCGCTCGTGCCAGGCTCAAGACGCATGGATGGAGTGTGAACCCAAGGGCAAGAAGACGACGTCGTTGTAACCTCACTATGACCGGTTGCCTGTGCGCTTCAGATAAAAAAACATTGGACCGTCCTCAGCCAGCCATTCGGGGTCGACGCTGGTGACGTTCTGCAGGTACT